>NW_008795017.1:6304452-6377421 GCF_000699145.1 Aptenodytes forsteri
GTTTCCCCTTTATATATATATATATATATTTATATATATTTCCCCCATATATGTATGTTTATGTATGTATGTGTGTGTTTTTGTATGTATATCAATATAGAGCAGTAGAATTGAGACAAGCATTTTAATTTATATAAAACTGAATAAAGCAAACCTGAAGTCACAGAAACTGAACTACTGCAGAAATCCTCAGTTATTTCAGTATTACAGACATTGCTTAAAATTTGACTTGTTATGTTTTGTTTTGTTTCCTACAGTAACAAATTGTTTCACCATATTAGCAGAGTCTGTGTTTTAGTTAACAGCTAAACTTCCCTTTGGATGTTAAATTAACACTAAGTTATTTAAGTCCATCAGTAAAACTCGTATCACGAGCCTAAAGCCTGGGTCTGGTAGTGCAATCCTACAGTAAAGTATTAGTGAATGTGGAGAAAAAAATATGCATGCCCTTGCCTTGGAGCCAGGATGGTTTCTTATCCAATGTTTTGTGTTGTTCATCAATCTCATTTCTTCCGTATCATCTTTGTGATACGCACAGTTTGTGTATACATGCAAAAAATAGGTCATACAGACCTTAGCTAATACGTCACACTTCTTCATTCCCAGTTACACAGAGAGATGTAGAGATCCACACTGTAATTTGAAGATAAAACATTGTGTATTTGATAATAAATATATGTCAATCTGATGTAAAATTTAATTCTTCATTAGGCCATGGCTGGCCTTAGAAGATGAAGAGTAATTATTTGTAAATAGGAGTTTCTGCAGATTCTCAACACCTCACAACAGTAAAGGAATTCAGACTGAGAATCCCCTTCATGAGGTGCAGGAGCACTATTTTCTTCGTGTTACCTACACAACGGCGGAGGCTTTAACTCCTTTAGTCAAGGGAAAGGTTAACATCAATACAAGCAGCTGGATACAGTTGGTAGAAAAACTGTGCCAAGTCCGGTTTAGATGTAGAATTAGGTGCAGTTGGTAAGATGCTCTTATTTTAGTGGAGAAACCTGGGCAACAACATGGAGGAACTTGAATTTTTGAAGCACTGAATGAAACTTCAATAATGATGACTGTAGTGGTGGGCATAATATGCTGACAAAAGGTAACATCAAAATAAAAGTGGTTCTCCAGAAACGTATATCCATAATGTGTAAAGAAACAAGAGACAATAAAATGAAACAATACTTGTTTGGGTAAAATCACCTGTGGAAGATAGGATGAAATAAATTCTGGGAATACCGGGAAATTGATAGGAGTCTGTTATTGATCCCAGAATCAAATCTGGACACTGATAAAGATTATTGCGCTGTCATTGCAAAGATACATACAACAGAGAATTATCCTGCCGTGAAGAAAAACAGTACTTACTATCAATACTCAGATAGTATTGATACATCCGTATGACAAAGTATTGTTGTTAACTAGCAGTGCCTTCAGTGTGCGGCATTTAATTTGTTTTAACTGAGAAAAAGAATGCAGTTAAAACTCATTGAAGTTCCTAATTTCAAAAAGACAGAACTTCCTCTAAACTAACGACAGCCGGGAGTACTTCTGAGCTCCAGAATCTGGAAATAGGCCTTGGCCATCTCCCAAGCGTATGAGGGCAAAACCTTGGCACACGCCTGCTCCCTTCCCTTGCTGAACTTTGATTTTGATGAGAAGGAAATCTGGGCACATGAGTCAGGAGGGAGAGGCACCTCGCTCTGACACCGTGCACTATCTGGGGATCAAGCAACTGGGGCTGCAGGCACTGCGCCGGGTGCGCAAGCTGCTGAGTTTGGATGTAACCCAAGGTAACTATTTAGGGAGGCCGACTGAACTAAGGAACTCAGGGATTTGATTTTGGAGGCAGCCTGGAATGTCTCCATGTCAAACCTGCTAAAGCTATCTGGAATCTGTATGCCAGGCAAGGAGAAAAAAATGTTGTACAAGAACTTTCCAGACCTAACTGGAAGAATAACCATCTTGAAAATGACATTAAGCATAAGTAGGGAGCCTAGAAGGAATGGAAAAAAGGACTGATCACCAAAAAAAACTATGACTACGAAGTCAAGAAATGCAGGTCTAAAGTAAGACTTGGCAAAAGTGGGACTTGCTAAAAGTCAAACTGAATCTGACCTCATAAAGGAAATCAGACTAAATAGTTAAAGTTTTCTTCAGGTATGTGCTTAGATGGAGAAAAAGGCAGGAAGTTGAAAGACTTTGCAATGAAGATGAGATACACATGGAGGCTCCACATTTGATTTGGGTCAGTTTATATTTGGCCAAAAAAATCTAAACATTATTTCAGTTTTCAGTAAGACACATGTTTTTGAACGTGGGATTACACACTGTGAAGCAAATAGAAAAGGAGACATCCACAAGCAAAGTGAACATTATACCCAAATAGTTCATTAAACTCAAATTGAGGGTACTCAGATAACCTGCAGTCTCACAAAGTTAAAAGAATGGGTGCGTGAAACCCAAATTCCCACAGCAGCTGGCTGGAATAAACCTATCAGCCTGGTGGCAGTCCTCAGAATGGGAATACACAAATGCAGCGTCTACATTAAGAAAAGTCATCCTAGCACCTACAGCATCCTTTAGCCTGACCTCAGCGAAATTAGGCCTGAAGACTTCAAAGACTATGTAATATGGTTTTGTCACAGGTAAATTATGCCACACTAGATACTGACATCTGTTTTGGACTTTTTAAAAACAGGTAATGTGAACCTCAGCACAGCAATCGGTACACTACCACTGCCAAAACAGGTTTACCAAAGAGACTGGGCTCGGCAGAGAAACAGTATGGTACACAAGGGACTGCCTATAATTTACCAGGCAGAATCGCCTAAAGTGTGTGTAGGGGGGAATTAATCCTGTTTAATATTTCCAGAACGACTAAGAAACAAACAATATGAGTATACTGGTAAAGAAAGTAAATTAAAGAGATGTTGGGGCTATTCACAAAGACTGACTTAACTCCAGTGGAACTAATTTCTCTGGGGTCTTCCTGTGGCAAAGGATAGATGAACTCCACCAAGCACAATTCATACCACGTAATAAGGCTCTTGCTCCCACTAGACTTCTTGATAAGTTCCTCTCCTTCCCTTGGCTACAGAGGCAGCCTGGGAAGACTAACCTTGATAGACTAAAGCTGGTCTCTGCACACACCTCCTCTGTTGCTACATTTTCCTTCTGTGCCCTCCACTTGCACTGTCAATACATTATTAGATTATTATACAGGAAAAACAAAATGACCTTGAAGACTGAAGTAATAGAAATAGGATGAAATTCAATAGCGCAAAATTCAATAGCTACATTGCTTTTATAAACTGGGACACCACTTTTAAACAACCAAGGGGAGGAGGACCTGGGAGACCAGCAGGAAGGCAGCCTAGCAGATGTAATCTTGAGATGTATAGGTAAAAGCAGCAGACACTTATGAGATGTCCTCCAACCACTGTGTACAATTCTGGACACTCACATTAAGAAAGAAAAATTTAAATAGAAACAAGTTAAGACTGGCTTATGGGAAAATCAGAAAGACAGAGAAGTAGCCATGTGAAAAGAGCCTAAAATTTTGGCTTATTTAGCCTAGCAAAGAAAGTTTGAGACAAGAAGTGATTGCCATATATAGACATGTTAGGGAAGTAAACAAGAGGGAAGAAAAGGCACTATTCAGACTAAAAGACATTACTGGCAAAGGAACTGATGGGTATAGACCAGTCATTAATAGCTTTAGGGTAGAAATTAAAAGGCGTCTGACCATTAGAGCACTGAGATTCAGAAGCTGAATTCTGATAGGGGTAGAGGGAAGAAAACATAATAGCTATTTCTGAGGGGGCAGCTGGACGCTTCATGAAATGGTGGCATGTGGTAACTCCCATGATAAAGGTCTGACTCAAGGATGCAGGGTGTCTCACCCAGCCCAAAGTTGCTCTTCACGCCTAAACATCCTCTCTGTTTTAAAGGTACAATGGAACTTGCTCCAACTGAGACGGGAAATTTGGTGTAACCAGAAATGAAACCTGGGCTTGAGACCCTCATTCCCTGACATAAAAGAGATTTGAAAGAACTAGCATGAGAAATCCCAGTGTTTCTGAGAAACTTGCTGGGTCTATGGTGCCCTTCAGCAATGGAGAGCACAGCTACAGTGCTCTGAGCCCCCTTGGCAAATCCACCCGAGCTTCCAACCCATGCTTTGGCTTTCAACCTATCCATACTGCTTACCAAGCAGCACTGCTCACTATGCTTTATTTTATCAATAAGTTCTGTAATCCATTAAAGGATCAGTCTGGGTGCTTATAAATTTTGTGGTTATTGTACCAAGAATTTCCCAGAACTGAATGCTCCCGTAATAGACATGATGTGTTCTAACAGAGCAGCAAACGAAGAAAGCTACAGGCCTTAAATAACTTGAACTGGAGAATTTTTCACACCAGCCTTGGAAGAAAACAGAGGAAGAATCATTCAAAATAATTAAGCTTTATAATTTTGGTTTAGTTTTAATTAATTAAAATTAAGACATAAAATCCCTGAGGCCTTTGAAGAATTTTTTATTACTGTGTCAGAAGTTTTCTTTAGTTGTTCCAGGTGAATAATACCACAGTTGTCTCCTTTTCTTATGGTTGTAGACTCCCAGGCAAATTGGCTTCTAGCCAATAGTAAGTATTTTTATATTACTCCAGTCTCAGAGTGGTAGAACAAATCAAGCTTCAAATTTTAATATTACTCTGTTGTTTTGATTTAAATTTCATGTATTGCATGGGGTTTTTTTCCTTGACTACCTTTTTGGCAACTCTTAGAAGTAATTCAGGTCTTTTTTTACCTTATAAGGTGCATTGGCATAAATACCACATACAACGTACGCCTCTGTAATGCATACAAGAGGCATGTAGAATAAGATTTGAAAATTTGAAATATTTGCAAAGGAAAAAAAAAAGAAAATCACAAGAATGTATTAATTATATCTCCCCCAAGACTGTATTCTTATGTAACTATTATCCCATAGCCTAGCTTGATTTCTTATCGTTCATTGACCCATTCCGTAAATTCGCAGACAAACTTTGGCAGAGGTGTAACTTGATAATTAAAAAGTATGTTATCTCTTGCCAGCTTGTTATAGCCAAGTGTAAGCTGAACGCTAGCTTTCCCTAATCCCATCAACCAAGTCTGTAGGAAGGGTCAGGGGTCAGTAACTGCTTCTAAAAACACTGTTCAATTGAATCCAAACAAGCTCTTACCTACTAAGCAGCTGCTCACAAACAATTCAGAATCTGTCCTCATTACCAATTGTTAGGGGCTCCTGTTGCAAGAAAAGCTCTGTTTTGAATAGGCCTCTAATGCACCAGTAAGTCTTCATCTGATAGGTTAAGATCTAAAGTCAGCAAATTTTTTTACTTTTTTTTTTTTCCTCCTAGCACAAAGAGAAAAAAATTAGAAACCTGCTAATACTGGCTGGCATATCTACTGGCTCTGGCAGGAAGCAAGATGTTGATTTTCAAAACACAGTGTTGTACATCAAGGAGGATTTCTAGGAACTGGAAGAAAAAGAGTAAATATAACAATATACGGAATACTGTGAAAGGCATAAACTGTTTTTCAGTGACCGATAGAACAAAAAATTTGTCTGTGTTAGGAGAAAGAGCTTTAGAATACCACATAAGGAAAATTAGCCACTATCGAAGATGAAAGCAATATCATTATGTCCTGTGGTCAGATCTGGTTTTGCTAATTATCGAAGGGATGTTGGTCCTGGTGCCAGGACTTGGAGACTTTTATTTTGTTCTGCTGTGTCATATATCTAGTAAGCTAGAAATGGCTTTGGAAGGAATAGGTGAAGATGTTATATATCTGAAAACTTGTAGAAGGGGAAATTTTTACTTACAGTATAGCTTGATGCCATGTATAAAAACAGATATGTGTCCTGATTTGAACATGCACAGATTTATTCCTGGGAGTTTGTTAAAGTATGTATCTTCCTTTATTAAAAATGAAAAAATCTTGCATCAGTGACTAACTATTGCAACAGATGGTCACATCCTGGAACTGTGAAACATAGGGTACCTCCGCATCTGTAAACTGGGAGCCTTGTAGTAGTCTCACTGGTTTCAGTGGGGGCAGAATCAAACCCTCTCTGACTGCTCTTACTTTTTTATCTTTTAAATACAGGTTTTGGTTTTGAAAACTTTTTTAGACAGCCATGAAAAATATTTACAAGACCATCAGAAGCTTACAAATGAGGGGCTGTACAGGGGTATCTCACCAGCACCAAACCTCTAGTACAACCCAGTCCTGACAGCAGCGTGGTGAAAATGCCTGCACGCCGGTGACTCGGAGAATGAGGATGTGGTCCCAGACTCCTGAGATTTTTCAGTCCGCTCCTCTTATTCCTGAGGTCAGTTGCTTTTACAAGCCTGATTCGTGGAGCATCTTATCTCTCTTTCTCTAAGGTTGACTGGCTGTCCTGGCCAGGAAAGTGAAGCGCACAGCAAGATAAAAATTAAGGAAGCTTTCCTGACTCAGGTGCAGAGTTCTATTACAGCAACACATGCAGAGAGCTTAGGTGCCTTACACCCCGTTATGTCCCTGTGAAATTGCATGATAGTTCTCCTAATTTTATATCGCAGTTCTGGAAGCTGTGAAGATCATGTTTCTTTTTCTGTGCTGCTTCTTTTTTTGTTTTCTGCTGTGAAGATCACAGTTTTTCATGGGAGCAGTTGATTTTCATTATTCTCATTGTTCCAGATGGAGAAACAAATATTTTAGGTAACTTTACCAAGACAGTGCTAAGAAAAGAGAGTTGGTCTGTGGAACAACAGAACAACTCTTGTGAATATTCTTGCAGCAGTTTCTGCACAAATCTGAATTGCACATCAGACACTAGTAAACATCAGTTTTCAAATACATGCAACTTGTAAATGATAAGTGAAATTGCAATAGAAATAGACATTATTAGAAATATGCCATTGAACCATACTTTTAGTTTTATTTGAAGCCTTAAAGATATACAAATTCTATTTAAGTGATATAAAACACTTTGACTTCCAGAGGCAGTAGTCATATGCATTACATAAGAGGACTCAATATATTAGGAAAATATAGCTAACAATTTAAACAGCAAAAACTGAAGCGGAAGATGAGACTTACTGGTTTCCAGCAGCTATGGCTATGCATGTATGCACTACTGGGTTGGTCGTCTCTGCACTTTCAAATTCCCCCAGCCTCCACAGAAGCCTTTCTATGGGTTCATTCTATGGGACTCATTAAAGGCTATTTTTCTAACGGCTTTGGATGTTGTCTTTTTTATACACTCCCTCAAGAGCAGAGATGAGAGTGATGCCAAGGTCTGAGCTTCCCTCTATGCTGTTTTATCACTGTCCAGCCTCCCTCACTGACTCCCCTCTGACTCACTGGCGATACACTCATTATCCACTTTGGCAGGCAGCTATTCCTTCAGAAATTAATTTGCACAGTGGACTCTGCTTCCAGAATAAGAATACCATAATGCAATCCAAACGATCCCTCTGCTAACTTTGAAAACATCAGCGCTAGCAGTCAGTCTTTGTGGAGCAAGTTTGTAGTCTCAGCGCATTTCTCAAGGGTAGATATTTACATACCCAAAACGCTGTCCAAAATTGGCAGGCTTTTGAGGCTGAGGATGAAGGGGCTGGGACTATCCTCTCCCCCTGCCAGGAAAGACACTGTGGAGCTACTGTTCGCTTCTGATCCCCACTTGGTTACCTGCTCTTATGCAGAGTGACGGGAAATGGGTTCAGCCATGGGGGTTTCAGCCCCACAGTGTCTGTCAGAGGCAATTCCCACAACGACGTCACATTTATGAACTGGTTCCTGCTCGCATTCTCCCTTGAAAGGATAAGTGCTGCAGAGGATGCAGATTTTGGATGCGGCTTAAGATACGCATTTTTAATTGAACTTGCCTACTTAAAAAAAATTGCAGAACAATTCATTTTTGCTGTTGGACATGAAAGTGTCTGAGATTCAAGAATTCATGGGATTATTTTCTAGAAAAGATTCTTGGGATTTCTTTCCTTTTTTTTTTCTTTTTCTCTTTTTTCTTTTTTTTTTCTTTTTCCCTTGGGTTCCTAAGCATGACTACATTCTCTATTCTTAATTATCCCCCCTGAAATGTTTAGCCAAATTATGCTTTCAGTCACTCTAGTATAAATCCAGAGTAGCTCCAGTGAGTTCAGAGGAAGAAGGCTGGATTTATATCAGTACAACTAAGAAGAAAATTTGACTTAGGGCTCTGGTATACTGTTCTGCTGTTTACAGGAAAGTTCTGATCAAAATACAAGTCAAAGTTTTCAAAGAGATTTTCTTCATCAATCAATATCCTAGCAAGTCTAGTCAGTTTAAAAAAAGAGGAAAAAAAACCCCAACCCTACCCCACTTTATTTTCCTGGCTCTGTTAATCTCTTTTCTTTGAATGTTTCTCTTTGTTTGGTTTTGAGTCCTAAATAACAGCAACTTGCTAACAGCATGGACTTGATTTAAAACTAACAATGACAGTCTAAGGGCCCCTGAAAAAGGGTTAACCATAGACCGTACACTGAAGTATCTGCTTAAAAAAATAAGTCTTTAAATCATTTTCTGTTTAAGAGAATTTCTTTGCACCCTTCCCCCTTTCAAAAAAAAAAAAAAAGTGAGACCATCTTAACTGTAAGAGCAAGTTTATTCAGGTGGTATGAATCAGACAGGGCTCACTGATGCAAACTATAGCCTCAGAAAGCACAGCAGGCTCTGAGTCTCACAGGGCTGCCCCACGAAAAGAAGCATAACAAAAACCAGAGAAGAACAGGCCTGCAGTAATCTCCTTGCCCTGGCTAGAAAACAGGGGTGAAGGAAAGCTGCCCTCTCATTATGGTTTTGGTCTCAAGGTTAGAATTAGACCCGTAGGGTAAGCAGCTGTCAATTAGAGATAACTCCGACCAATGCTGTCTGAAATCTTGGACTTATCTCCTAGCAACTCCCCTTCTTTCAGGGCAGCAACCCTCCGCCCTGCCTTCAGCTCAAGAGTCATCCTGAAGACAGCGAAATAACCTTTTCAATTTGGGCAGATGCATAAAAAATCTAGATTCCAGAGCCTGTGTGAAGCCTGCATGACATTTGACTGAAGCCGGGTTTTAATCTAGGTTGATTATATATTTGCTTTGTTTTCCACGTTGCAGCTCTTGAGACTTAGGTGATTTTGCTAAGAGAGCGTTCTCAGATAATACCTAGAAATTTGGTAGGTTTTAGTCACGTGGTCATTTGCTCAGAGAGATGCAGGGCTATCGTGTTTGTGCATCTGCTGGTGCATCTTTCGCTCACACTGCCTTTTACACCGGGAGAAATTTTCCAAGAGTTGAGAATTAGGAGTGACCATGGTTACAGCAGCAGCTCTGGAGTCCTCTATCTAGCGTGGCAGGGTATACAGAGAGCCGACAAGCATAAATCCTATTAAGAAAAGCATGAGGTTTTGCACCATTTGTGCAGGAAACATGACAGAATTTGAGGAGGAAGTTGAAAAGACACCAAAGGCCACCTCTACCTCTATTTCCAGGGTTTACCATTCACTAGATTTTTTTTAGATCCATAGCAATCCCTTTTCCTAACCTGATGACGGGTCTGAAAGGAGAGAGGGAGAGGGGGATCAGAGAGAGGAGGAGCGGGGAAAGAGAAAAGGGGTGCTTGCGGAAAAATAAGGAGGGGGAAAAAAAGGAGCTCGTCTTTGATTCAGTTGGGGTCCATATTCACAAAGAGATCACTCAGAAATTTTGTACAAATGACAGGAGCAGAATGTGAGTGCAATGAGGGGCCTAATGCAGGCACTTGTCCTGTAATCAAAGATTCAGCTCAACATGAGTCCTTTGTGAGACAACAGCATCATTCTCCACCCAGGCTAACCCCTGAATGCAGAGCAGCTCTCTCAAGCAAGGCAGGCAGGACGAGCCTCGCATTTCTTTGTCTTGTTTGGAAAATATGATTTTTTTTCTTTCCTATTCCTCATTTGTTTCTCTTCTAAAGAAAACGTTTTTCTATGTGCCTGTAGTAAGCCAGAGGATGTTTGCGTGAGTGGAGGCACTCCCGGGGTGAGGAGGGAAGCAGCTGGGCTGACATGGTGGAGCGAGGGCAGCTCCAGCCTGCGCTTGGTGAGAGTGTGCAGAAAAATGGCTGACATTTCCACGCTAGTGAATGCATGATGGGCGTCTTCCTCTGCGTAAGCACAATTCCCCCTTCCTTAGGCTTTACCAGCCCTACATAGATGAATCATACAGGGATTCCTTTTTTCCTGCTTAAAGCCATTTGGCAGTAGAATTTCTCAACCTTTTGAAACATTTTTCGTTAAAAAAAAAAATGTTTTACCATTTTATTAAAATTAAACAGAGAGTTTCAATCTGGGTAAATAGACTTTTTCAATTGGGTTGCATTAGAAATCCTTTTTTTTGAGTTGCAAACGGTGTTTCTGTGTATATATATATTTAATGCCACTGTAGAAAATTATTTTTAAATGAAATAGAAAATACAAAGCAATGTTTATCTGCTTCCTGATATTTTTGCTCAGTCTGAACATTACCTGATGTGATGGGTATAATCTGTTCTTTTCAAATTTGGCTCTGAAGAACTGGAAACAGTATGTAGAAAATAAATCAGATTTGCAATCCTTAAAGCTTTACACAGAAACAAGAGAAAAGAATACAACTGAAGAATTGCCACGTGGAAAGTGAACGTAAAACTAAGCAGCCCAGTTGAGCATTTTGTTATTCTGGGGTTACATCAGTGTAAACCAGTGTGGCATTGTGGCAAGAAGGCAGGTCCCAAATTCTTAGGAATCCCACTAATTCTCTGTTTTCTTCATTTGCTAAGTGCTTATCTCTATAGAGAATTGACTGCTACCTCTAGCATTGCTAAAGGTATTTGTTGAAAAGGCTACCCAGAAATGGGCTCAAGCCTACATTCCTCGCTGATATCACAGGGAGTCTTGGAAGCAAAAGGCTGAATGTTTAAATTTCAAACAGGCTTATTTTAGACACAAACCTCACATGAAATAATCAGAAATGGCAATATTACTATTTTAGCATACAATGTAAAGTTTAAAATATTGCTGAACACCCTGTGGTCAAAGGAAAAAGGGAAAACATAGTTTCAAATAACAGACTTTTTGGTATAAACTTAATTGTAAAAGATAGAAAATATTACTGATAAGATAATCTTATTGTTAATTTAACTGAAAATTTATTCGTGATATCTGTTTGATAGGTAGAATAATCTTTTTACTTGATTCTCCAAGACGGTGTTGCAATTCACCTGTGTGCTGTATGCGTGTGAGTGTGTGTGTATATTTGTGTGGGCATATATCCCTCAGGTACCTTTCAGCTGAAGATTTTGGAAGCCTAAATTGGGTACTTTTCTGTCTGGTTGTGTATGTAATTATGCTTACCTGCATTTTCATATCCCATATATCCAAAACACAGTGAAAGTCTAGTTGCACAGTTATAATGTAAGGCTTTATCAGATTATTATTTACTATTTGTACACATATTCAAATTTATACTTGTCAAAAATGAGGAAATATAAATCCCCAATGGATTCTTTTTTTGTTCATACGGCAGACGTATGTTTTCAATTTCGTATTATAAATTTGCGACGTTGTATAGGTTTGCAAAAAGTTTTGCGTTTTCGAACTAGGCCTGGCTTTAATTCTTGGCGTGATGTAATCACTACCATACCCCTTCTTGCTGGGGAATAAAAACAGAGAGAACCCTGCAGGCTTTGTGGCCTACCAGGCTGCCCTGGGCTCCGCCGTGAGAGCTTCCAGTGTGATTCAGCACTCCGCCCCTATTCAGGGACCGAATAAGAATGTGCTTAAGTGCTTTGTGCTTCGAAAACATGCTTAAACGCTTTGTTGAATTGGGAACTAATTAAATGACTGAAAGTTCAAACTTAATATCTCGGTGTGAGGAATGTGTGAATTTTCCCACAGGAAAGAATAACATGCTCTGAAAATATGGCCAAAAATATTTTGTTTGTTTCCTTGGTTTTGTTTTGTTTTTCCTTAGGAAATAGGGTATCGTTAATTTTCAGGGCCTTCCCTTCTAAATAATTTAAAATATTTTGTAAAGTGTGTGCAAGAAAAATTGAAAGCAAAACAAAAATTTTCATTTTCACCGAATTAATTTTGTAGTTAAAGTTTTGTTTTATTTCTGAAATCTAAAAATGCTACTTTGTTGCTTTTTTTATTTCTCTCTTCTCAGATGTTAATTTTTACATTTTTTTCCAAGTGCCTCACAGAAGGTTGGCAAAGTTTCAGAATAACAGCTGGAAGTGATAAGGAATGAAAAAGTATATCATAGAAATTCAAATGAGAAATAGGATATACATTTTTAATGGGTATGGTTATCACTCATTTGAGCAAATTATAAAGGAGGGATTGTTTTTTAGATTTCCAGATGTCTTCAGCTCAATGTTGGATGCCTTTCCAATAGACAAATACAAGCGATTAACTTCACAGAACGTCTGTGGGTTGAAATTTTGACAAAGATAAAACGGTACATTCTGGCCTTCAGAGCTCAAAGCATTGGAGATAGGAAATTCTGGAATCCTGGACGTAATCTTGTTTGGGGTATGTGCAGAAAAAGGTACTTCGTTTCATGTCCTGAAGAGCGACTAATTTTTTTTCAAATGGGGTTTCTTTTTTTTCTGTTGGCTATGTCCAAGAAACCATATACATAACATCAGAAAGGGTGGCTGTTAAGATCAGATCTATTGACATAATTAACTTATTTGCAAACAGTTTCATGTATTTTTGTCTGAGTCTGCCTTCTTGCATGCACTGCAACTACCCTGATTCAGCTCCTTGTGAATTAGGGTGTACAGCAAATAAAGGAACAATCATCTAGTCCAAACATATTTGCATTCTTAATATGGTGCACACATTCAGGCAAGCGGCAATTTGCATGAAGACCATGAGCCAAATTCAGTTCTGACAGTAGCAGGCATAACTTTATTCAAATCAGACAAGCAGCAGGCATTTACAAGGGGCAAGAATAGGTGCTGTGTACTTGCTGCATGTCCATGCTCCAACATAATGCATTGCTGTTGCTCAAAACTTCACATTTTCCTTAGATGGACCAGAGCTTATCAAAACTAAATGCAAGTTTCAGCTGCAAGTTTGGATATATATGCAATAGCTGGCAAGATATATAGCTTGCTTGTATACCTAAGTTTCAGTGTGAATAGTAAGCGTACTTTTAAAAACGATTCTCTTTGCAAGCCTTCAAAACAGGCATTAGCTGAGAAGCAGCATGCCAGGATACCTCTGGCCACCTTTAAAGCATCATTGTAAACAGTCACAAGCAGAATCAACTTCATTTTCTCCAAAATATTAGCATTTTTTTAAGCGCTCATTTTCTAAGTGTTCTTACTAATACTTTAATGGTGGTTGTATAGTGCAGTGCTGTGGAGCTGGCTGATGTGTCTTGCTGTGTTTCAGCGAATGTTGTGAGGAATCTACAGCAATTAGCTGTTCATGCCTCTGCTTTTCTGTTTTGTGCCTTCCCTTTCATGTATCAGATGTTTGTAAGTTTTCCATTAGACATTTCCTGCTTCTAATAGATGTTTGTGAGGCTTTTGCTTTGAGCTATCAAGGCAATTTGTGCTGAGATGTTTGGTTTTGTTTTAGGGCTGAGGGGTCTTTGTATTTCTTTCTTCCTAGAAAACATTATAATCTGGAAAAAATAAATAAATTGTACTTTGCAAAAAGTGAATATGATTCCTTCATCTAAATGGCATGGTTTGCACATGTGTCTTTTGTCAGCAGATCACTCCCAAAATAAAAGCACTTAAACTGCAGTTTCTGCCAACTTATCAGACACCAATTGGTGACAACATATATGTATTGCAGTTTCTAAAGACAGCTTTGTACTCCAGTGTTTTCATCTTCTTTGCCCTGGTTTTTTTTTTCTCTTTTTAATTTGAAACGGTGACTGATTTCTTTTTCTGTTTCCACCAGCTTGATGTGCTGTACTTAACAAGTAAGTAGCTTTAGCTGCTTTTGAAAGAAGAAAATACCTCTTAAAAAGTGTTTCAAATGAGCATTGCCCACTGTGAAGTGGCTGTCAAAATTAACAGGAAAGGCATAATTGATTCCCTGAGAGTCGTACAGGAAAACTAGCTTAAATTTTACAAAACCGCTTCTGACGTGTTTAAATACTTAAATAAATGTGGTGCTGATCTTTTAATCCCCTCTTCCATGTTTTAACAGCGGAGCAGCATACCCAGGCACCAAGGCAGCCCCAGCCTCTCGGAGGGTGTTTTTGCAGCGAGGCACTATCTATCATCCCTCCATTCACGTGGTACCAAGGTTTCTGGATCTGTATTTTGCTTATCGAGTCACCAAACCAATGAATCATCAAAGGAAGCTGTCAATTCACAGCACATCACCCGCGCTTTGAACTTAGAAATGAGTCGAACATTTCAGAGTTTTATTTATTAAGGTCAAGACTGGATTTGAATTGGCAATGAGGGAAGGGGAGTGGTGAGGGGAGCAGAGGATGGCTGCTGACTCAAGAAACCTGCTGGGACTTTGTGGCCTACTGCTAGGCAACAGCCCATCCCCACCACAGCAAACATACGACCACAAAATGAATGACCTCATCTACAAATCAGCTATTTGATATGCAGATCGGACTGCAGTCCTCTTCAATAATACAACGCTGCACAGGCAGCAGGTGCAGCAGAAAAAAGTACATGGCCTTTCCATGTTTTAAAAGGCAGGGCTGGTTTGTGCTCGCTTGCTCCCTCTGGTCCTTTGCAATTCCTGAAGCTCTATAACCTTCATTTTTTATTTAGACCCTCCATTTAAAGAAAACATGGCTACTCCTTTCTGTTCCTCTCTGCGCCCAGTCTTAGGCCAAGAGAAGAAGAGGCAGGATTAAGAAGCTGCGCCAGCAGCGTTTGTGATTCCTTCAGCATCTGAATACACAGCCTGAATAAACAAGGGGCATTTTAGGAAGGAATTGCGATTTCTGAGGTTTTTCCCTTCTCAGATGTCATGTCTTTGTAAATGACTATCAAAGTGTGGTTTGGTTTGTTTTTTTTTTTTTTCCAAAATGGAGCTCCTCTTTGTGCAGAGAGCAGTGCATGCAGAAGGCGACATTCCTCTCTGTGCATGCGTACTCTCCTTTAATTGTATGGAAAGTGCCATTTGCATTGTGTGGTAAGTGAACTACATGCAGTTTTGAGGGCAGACTCTCAAAAAACCAAACACACCGTTTTGTAACAGAATTAAAGTATTTTTCAGCTGTGTGTTAAAAAGAATAAAGAGCTGCTGCTCTGGACTATGAAACAGCACTGAGCCTCTTAGTGGGCCTCAAAGAGCAATAAAACACAGTGTAATATAATTTGTATTGTCTGTGGTTGCAGGTTATGTCCTGAAAGTCGTAAACTATTACAGCTTTATAGCTATGTTGCTGGTATTAACTAAATGAAAGGGTTATTTGTTCTAAATCCGTAGTCTGTATGATAGCGAATATTAAATTCATCAAGAGCAATTGATGAAAAAGGAGGTAAAAATGCTGCAGAGCCAATACAGACAAAGCTATAACGCAAAGAGGCAAACAACAAAACAAAGGTATGGTGTGGTGTCTGACCCCTCTGAGCTTCTGCCACGTAAGTCTGGGGGGCAGAATTGATCATCCCTGAGACTACAAGGTATATTCAGCTGATGGGCCTGAAGGAAGCCTTGGGCTGCTTGTTGCAGGAAGGTGTGAAACATTAGATGTTTACACTATTGTGTTTAGATCATTCTGAGACTCTAAAGAAAGATCCTGTTTTTTTCTGAAACATAAGAGCTCCTTCTTTTTCTCTCTTAAGAAGGTTTTTGTCGAAAAATGCACCTATGACTAAGACAGTGATTTAGAGAGCCAATCTAACAACACCATGTCTTTTCCCTGAAAACTGTGAAAATGTTTAGAAGGTTTTTGTCTGAAACCTTGGAATTTCCTGTTAAAGTGGAATTGTTGTTTTCCACTTGAATCCAGTTGTAATGCTTTAGATTTATTCAGATGTGAATTTAAACACGGATGAGACGTGTGTCATTAAACTTGCTCAGGCCCATGAATTATTTGTCAGATAATTCTGCAGCTGGTTCCTCATAACCTTCAGCTTCTGCATAAGCCATTTTTTGCTGGTACTGGGGATAGAGGGTCTGGCTGGTCACGGAGGTCACGGGCTATGCTGCTAGTCTTCGCCACTATGAACTCCTTCTGTCAGGCTTACGTGGGACAAACAATTTTAATTTGAGTTCAGAATGCACATCAAGTTAACGCTTTCAAATATTTGCTTAAAACTGACCAACCTGTAAATTGTTTTTGACTATAGACTCAACGACAAGAATGCTCATGGAAAATGAATGCTAATAGGAAGGATGCAACAGGTCTCAAAGGAAATGGGTTTGGACACTCACATGAATGTTGATGACACAATTGTGATACTGTCCCATTTCTTTCAGATGGGCTTTGCTGCTAGAAGACGTTTTAGATGTCTGACTTTTGAACCGATACCTCAGGGTCCCCAGGATGTTGTCTTCAGGGCTTCGTTCAGGACAGAGACAAAGTGCTGCCAGCCTCCACATCTGTCCCCTGCCTGACGGAAAACAAAGGCAGCAGTTCGAAACACTTTGGGGTTTGATACCAGGGAGCTTGAATGGGCTCTGTCTGAAGACTGAGTAGGCCCAAAAGAGGACACAGTCCTGCCCTCCTGATGTAGTGCAGATGAGCAGCAGGTGAGGGAAGAGGGGAGCAGGACTGTCCCCTGTCCTGCCGCAGTGGTGCCATGTCGGCGTGGTTTTGTGAGGTGTTACACTGGTGCACCTGTTTTCTTCTGTTTCTCTAAGGACAACCCATGTTGCTTAGCTGGGAGGGTGTGAACCATTTTAGGGGCCAACATCACTGCCTTTTGCCCAGGGGTTTGAGGCAAATTTTGTTACGCTGGGGGCATAAATGTGAAAATCACCTGGTAGTCTGTTTTCTCAAAGTGGGCTCCTAAAACCTCCTCAACTTTGCAAACCTCCATGTGCTTTAAAGTCCTTAACCACTTTCCTTTGCAACACTCCCGGATGGTTGGCTGGATGGTTATTTTAATATATTTTAAGTTTTTAAAGTATTTACTTTTGAGAGCGTTGACCTCTGTGCTCCGCTGGTGACCACACCAGGAGAGCAGGGCTGACAAGCCAGGGAGCCCCTCCAGGACCCCGGCCACGTGCTGACACCCCTGAGGCCTTGGGGCATATCCCAGGCACCTTCCACTCCCAGTTACGGCTCAGCTCACCAATAGTTGCTCTGCAGACAGCATCCTATGTCTGGCATGGGTGCAAAGGTACCATTATCTCCTACATTTTTAAGGATATACCATGAGACAGGGAGATTTCCAACTCAAGGCAATGTGTTCTGGGTGATGAACATTAGAAAACTTTTGACTATCGTAAACACGGGAGTCTCTGGTTGTGGTTTTAATAGCAAATTTGTCAAGAAGCTAGAGTGTGTGCGAGCACAGTCTTGGTGAGGAGCTGCATGTGACCATCCATGTCTGGGGCTAGCAGAGCTTGGTGGCACAGCTGCAGGCCATTCCCTGCCTGCAGGACCCAGTGCCAGAGAATGGGAGCATTTTCATGTAACATTTGAATGAGGATTTAAATAAAGATGCCAATAGTGTGTACAGATCACAAAAGGCAAAGCTGTTGGTATGAAAGCGATTTGGGATGAGCACTGGATGCTTGGACAGACCGCCTGAGCAATACCAAACAACTGAAGAGCCATTTCCAAGCCAGCTAAGTGGCATCTGTTCAGATTTCTTGCTGAGCGCAGGCTTCCCTCCCCTGTGACAAGGCGAGGCACATTCTCCCTGTCCTGCCTGATGGCACAGAAGTGGTGGTGGCTGCTGCAGTCCCTGAGCTGAGCCGGGGCCCCGCAGGGGCAGAGTCTACTGATGTGGAGCTGCTGCTGAGACAACGTGAAAGAGTGAGATTGTTCCTGCCCGGCCGAAACGCAAACAGGGAGTGGGGCTTGAAGTCAGGGAGGAGAGCAAGGGCGCTGGTGGAAGGAGGACAACAGATCCCACAGTGTTAATGCTGCTCTTGCTGCATGCATCCCACTAAAGAACAAAGCAAGGAGAGCGAGCTCTTGCAAGAATTTGATCCACCGAGCAAGGCTGCTACAGCGTTAACCCCTTCCTGGAGAGCCGTTTGAGGTGTAATTTAACTGGAATGCCATTGGAAAGAGGCAGATTGCAGTGCTTTACAGGCGAGAGATGCCACAAGCACTGGAAAGGGATCACTGCCTCTAACAAGTAGGCCTTTGCTTTTGCACTTGATTTTTTGAGGGGAGGTGCTAGTGAAGCAATTGTGGCAGGCCTGTGGCTTTGAAAGAGTTATTACAAACCAGAGGATAAAATGTCAATGATGCCTGATGCAGAGAAATGTGCAGCGTTAGCAGATATATGCTGCTGATCTGGTAGCAGCTAGCCTTCTCCCCTCAACAATGTGATATTTCTGGGTTTCAGTAACCAGCCCCATAGGAGGTCATCCTTGATACTTTGAACCAAATTGTGGCATTTGGCCTCTGGCCAGTGAAAGAAAGCGAGCAGAGCTACTGGCCTTCAGGAAGGGTTTGGGGAGGGATTGCATCCGAGCTGGCGAGCACGCAAGGGCCAGCGCACAGGCTCCATCAGGCACTGGTAGGATGTATTAGCCTTTCTGCGCCAAGGCAGCCCTTCTACACATTTCCTAATCCCACTAGAGCAGACAGATTGCACTCAGGAAAGAAATCATTTCCATATCCTTTGAGTGTGAGCAGTGTGCAGTGCGAGGCCAAGCACCATGTTTTCTACTGTGCCTATAGGACTCCATTCAGAAAAATAGCAGTGTTTCACATTTCCCCCGTGCTCACCCTCCCCTGGCTGCTCTCCCCCCCTGCGGATACTCTGCTGCCAGTTCCAGCCTCCTCGAACTGATAAGCTCTGGAGACCGCGGCCACGGTCCTGGCTTGTTTCCGCAGCCGCAGGGTCACAGGCAGAGGTGCAGAAGTCTCCAGCCTAGCCCTGCACAAGTCACAGCCAAAATTTTTGCTGGGGTACTTGTACTGAGCTTTGCCAGTCATGTGTGATTTTGGGATTAGAAATCACTGGACTATAACTGCCTTGCACCATGCTCTGCACTCATCCACAGTGCTATTCCTGCTGCTTGTAGAATCGTTGTTTCTAATTCTTAAATAAAAAGGTCACTCCAAGGCTCCATCTGTGCTGGATGTGATTTGCTCCTATTGCAATAGTGTTTGCAAGTACATAGTACTGACAAGCCATGCTGGTAAACATCAGGTTTATACCAGCAAGAGATCTCCTCAAGTGAATAAGCGCTATTACAGGAGCATCTATGTTTACACTGGAGGTTTTGCCAGTCACCCCCCTGACAAACAGGGGGGTGGTTTCCCTTTCACCTCATTCTCACACACAAAACTTTTAAGAATAAACTGGATTTTAGCTGTAGCTGAACAACTGCAGACAACAATACAAAAATTTGCTTCCAGGCCTGAAAGTACTTGAGTTTCTTTTTGTAATGCGCTTTCTGCAGATTGCATTGCTCTTTTTTTTTTTTCTTTCTCTCCCCCCCCCCCCCCCCCCCCCCCCGCCCCCCCGAAGGACCCATATTGTAACACTTTAACAGAGGAAACTCACTCTGCCTCTGCTTTCCTGCTTGGTGTATATTTAAATAATTGCTGCATTTTAACAAGCTAAATTGCATTCCCACCAGCTGTCCCTCAGACCAAACCTTCAAGGATATGCTAAACAATAATGACTGCAACAACAGTAAACTCAAAAGGCCTCGAGATCTCTTCAAAGATAAGATGTCTTGCTGTTTCGCTTCCATACCCAGGCACTTTCATGCAGATTAGCAAGACAGTATGCGTATAGCTTACATGGGCAGAGCAGTGCTAAGAATGGGGTGAGTTTGGCCCTCTGCGAATGTAGGGAAGGAAAACATCATAAAAATCAGGGGATAATGCTCCAGCGTAGAGCCAGGACAGCTCTGCTGAAGCCAGGGTGCGCCGCGTCGCCCGTGACCTGGCAGATATTAGCATTTCAAATATTTCTCCCTCGACCACAAATCACAAGATAGATGCTCTTCTCTCCATGTCATCTTTTGTCCTGCAGAGCTCTGACCTATGACTTTCCAGCGGCCGGTGGCTTAGTGCCGGGCATTGTCCGGGTGCGCGGGCAGGCAGCGGGGGCAGGCGTAGGGGGCAGGCGTAGGGGGCAGGCAGCGGGGACAGGCAGCGGGGGCAGGCGTAGGGGGCAGGCGTAGGGGGCAGGCGGCAGCGGCCGCTCGCCCAGCGCCCGAGCTGGCTGGCGGCAGATGGGGAGGGTAGTTGCCGGGATTAGCAATTCCTCTTTACCTACCCACCCCTTCCCCGGCCCCAGCTGGCTGTTTAAAAAGAAAGCCATAAACCCATAAGTACAAAGACAAATGAATCTCATACCCTGAGGCATTCCTTCATTCAGAACGGGCCTTAACTACTTTTCCAACCTTCCTCGCTTAAAACCCTCCGTCTTTTGGGTTTTCTTATTGTATAATAGCAGAGTTCGGCCTCTTTACCTACCCACCCCTTCCCCGGCCCCAGCTGGCTGTTTAAAAAGAAAGCCATAAACCCATAAGTACAAAGACAAATGAATCTCATACCCTGAGGCATTCCTTCATTCAGAACGGGCCTTAACTACTTTTCCAACCTTCCTCGCTTAAAACCCTCCGTCTTTTGGGTTTTCTTATTGTATAATAGCAGAGTTCGGCAAAATGCTTGACAACGCAGTCGGTTAGGAGGTTTTTAGTAAAACTCTATAACCTCACTTTGTACGTATGCAGTTATATACTCATATATGCATGTGTGTTCAAATAGCTGTATAAATCTCTGTCAGCATGTATATGTCCAAATATATGCTCAGATATATCTTCCACATTATTTACATATATACATATTATTTTTTTAATGCAATATGTTAGGCACATATAGTGTCAATTAACATTGGAAACTGACTACATATTATAGCCAAGTTTAATATGATATGATTTTATGTGTTCTTGATTTTACATTAATGCTAAGCACATGTGAGCCTGTGGTTCTGCAGCCAATGTGAATTATTTCCCCTTGCAGCTACACGGGATGTAGAGAATAATGTGGCAATACTGTGGTAACTGTAAAGGACTTGCCACAGCAGCGTGGTGGGAAAGGTTTTGAGGAAATTGCAAGTGAAAATAAAAATAAGGTTTTATGGATTTGTTTGTTTGTTTGTTTGTTTGTTTTCCAGTAAAAGAAACTGCCATAGATATAGAGGAGACAGTGCAGAGGAAAGTACTGTGTGCTGAATTATATGTGTAGTAATCCATTTGGAAGATGCAAATAAATACAGTTGTTTAAAGGTGAATCCAACTGAATTAAATATGTCTGAACTATACTTCAGATCTTTTGGAACTGTGCATGTTTGAATGTTTTACTGAACTGTTAAAATAAAGGCAAAGGGCCACTGTTTAAGTCACTTGTTTTTTCACTTTCTGTCATGATCAGCTACTTCCTACTCAGCTGTAATTTGCAATTTCCTGCTGTTGATTATATACATATATATAAAAATGTGTTAACTAGCCCATAGCTTAAAAATGTGTATTTAAACTGAGAGGAAGACTTAAGCTTCTTTTGTATTAATTTCATCTGATTTACTCTTGGCAACTCACACCTCTTCCCACTAGTTTTACCACCTTATGATTTTTCAAAGTTTTTCTTGGAGTTTTTTACTTTCCACATGCAAATAAAATTATGTCCTGCATGTGGTAGATTGTGTTCATGAATCACACACAGGACTTTCAATCAAAATCATACGGATCGTAGTTTAAAGCACTTTTAAACTGGTAGGCCCCTTTAGTACACTCTCACCACTGAAGTTGAGCAGCCGTCAGCATGACCGCACGGTCTATCCCTTCAGAGCAGGCAGCAGAATCAAGGGCTAATGCTTGATAGTGACTGGTTGGGTTTTATGAATATGACCATCTACTCCATTAAAATCAACTGTAGCCACAGAGACTTCCTTATATCACATCTCTTTCTTAATCAAGGCTCATATCATAGTCAATGAAGTTATAGATTAGTAAAGATTTTGCCCTTAAGTGAAAGTCCTTGTATTTGGTTTACGTAATTTATAAAAATCTGGCTGGACTAGAACACATTAAGTATTATTCTCCTATGTGAAACTCATCTAAGCTCAGGGTAGATTAAGTTAGTTTTGCTTTATATCATGTTGCTTGTCATGAATAATCCTGAAGTCAAGGGTGATAGACATGTGACATGCCGTTAAACATGACTGGAGGCTTTTCAAGCAGCTGGTGGACCAAGAGGCACAATTGCTGTTAAGGTTGAATGGAGTTCTCTGAGTGAGGATGTGATTTGCTAACACAGCTAAGTTATCTAGGAGTCTAAGTCTTGATGAAAGACTTCTAAATCTCTTCTGTGCTTTGGAAAATTATGCCCTATATCCCTTAGTCTGTTATGGATGTCTCCAGTTGCATGTTTGAAACAGAGAGTATGCCAAATTGATAATGTTTTCTAAAACAACGTAGCTTTTCACTGTAAAAGAGGCCAAAGAGGGCAGTGCAGCACAAGGTGACAAGCTTCAAGCCTCAGAATAGTCACAGATTAGCACAAATTGCTTTCGTAAACAGGATTTTGCAGAGACTGGAGCTGTTAATTGTTATTGTAATGCACAACATTTTAATTGAGTTAATCGGCACAAAATGTTTATCTCTACTGACTGAGATAAAATGTCAAAAGCTCTTTGATGGCAATTGGAATTACAGTAGGCAACCTTGACAATAGAAGTCAATGTTTTACAATGTGCTGTTGTTTAGATGTGTTTGCTGGTGAAATGAAACATAACGTTGCTTATCTCCAAGGTATCCATTTTGCCTTGAGAAAGAGTGTCCCAAAGCACCACTGCAGATTTTTTTTAAGTTCCAACTGGCTGTAGATGAAAGATAGGCTGACTCAGGTTAATTCCACTTCTCCAGGGAAGGCCCATTTGTACACTCTTAGCACAGCCCTAAGCTTTCACAAGAACATGCACGGCTTTGCTTTGCATATCGCCCATAGCTATGTGCCTGCATGCTCTCTCCAAGGGGACAAACAGGCTCAGGGGAGCAGCAGGATGGTCAGCAAACAGCCAGGTCCATCCATCCTCTCACTGCTAGGGCATTGCCTTGTGGTGCTGGGAAGCCACCAAAGAGCTGTGAAAGAGGAAAAAAAAAAGTTCAAGCGCCACACCAGAGACACTCTGCAGGCGGGATCCAAAACCGAGAGTCCTAAGGCCAAATGGGAATTTAGCTGGAGACCGCTAAGCTATTTTCGCTAAGCTATATTCTCTAAGCTGGAACCAGCACTGCCTGGCTCCCAAGTCTCAGGGCTGCTGAGAAAAGTCCGACCGCTCTTTTTGGAGGTGTACGATGTCTTCCAGCTCCCAGCTCTCTTCCACTGAGTTCAAAGGAAGTCCTTATGGTCATTTTAGCCCAGCTGCTACATGTCCATCCAGTGAAGGCCCTCAAGTGAAAAATAAGCCAACTCAATCTGCAGCAAATAGGAGGGCAGCTCCTGACCCTTCTGCAGAAGCACATTCCTGAATGGTGAAGTGAAGATCCAGGCGGCTGTTGCCAGTGTCTAGTCATGCCTGAGTGCAGGTGCTACCTTGCCGGATCAGGCTGGCACCTGCAGGCAGGCAGGGGAAGGCGTGTGTGAAAAGCAGGCAAGGGCATACCTCCTCCTCCTCAAGACAGCACTCACAGCTGCTGGTGCCCACCATCACTGGCAATACAGACAGCTTCTGCTAACGGTGGGTGAGCACACCGAGTCTGGGAAGCTGAAGCCAAAATGTGTCTTTCCCTTTTTATTATACCATATCAAATTATCAGCCCGGGGGGGTTCAGTTCTCTTCAAAATTATAGTTATAATTTAACTTCCAGGAATGCAGCTCCCAACTTTGTTCAGAGACAGAAGCTTCTCGGCAGTCCTTTGGTATTGGAGAGCGCTGGAAGGCAGCCACGGGTCAGAAAACGCTGCCCAGGAAAGAGGGTGATGAAAGTACCGACACTTTTGTTTAAACAATTTGCCTTCCTTTTCCCCTCGAGGAATAGTTTATAAATCATATACCTGTCAAAGCAGTGCCAACACACTACTCAGACAAATTTCTATTTTTGACATGAGCATGTGTTTGGCTGCACTTCTGATAGCTGGCTGAAGCTGCGTTATTATGCGATACATCCAGACGGAGCATCTCTGCATTCCAGCGACCACCGTCCGTGACTGGGCAGGTCACCCACTCAAACTAGAAGTGCTGAGACCTGATTCTCAGGCCCTTGTTAATTAAACATTAGGAAGCAGCTGAAGGTGGTTTTTTTTTTCTGCTGACAGCTTGCAAAAACTCTTCCAGCAGACTGGAGGGAAGGAATGGACCTGAGCAATAAAGTGAGGCTGAGGCTGCTGCAAGCAACAAGCACAAGATGGGTCTATGTGACCAGACAGTCCAGTTCCTCTAACTGATGGTGAAAGGTGGAGAAGCTCTGAGGCTACTCATTATATTTGTTCCTGGAGCACCTGCTTTTTTTTATATAGTTTTCATATAGTCCACCTAAGGTCACGTCTGTTGGTTTCGACACTACCATCTTTCAAGAGTAGGAAGAAAGAAACAGAAGGGTGCCATAAAGCCGTCAACAACCTATTTTCAGGAATCAAAATCCCCATAGAATATTTTCATAAGATTGTCTGAATCACTTGCACCTGTTCTACTTATTATTCGTGCTCCTATCTGAGGGTGAACTTTTCTGAAAGAGAGGTGCCTGGTGACATATTTCATTGTGTTAGCTAGTTTAGCATCCGATAAATGAAGTGGTTTAGTAAGCAGAGTGCTTACCAGGCCATCAGTAGTAAATCCACAAAAGGTTAATGAAGCCTGAAACTACAGTCATTTTTGTGTGATGGCCTCTCTGCAACCTCTTTGAAGGAGAGGTCTCTGTGGTGTGAGCTGCAGAGAAACCACTCCAATGGAAATGAGCTATGGCTGGGGAGCAGGGGCAAGCAGGGAGAAGTGATGGTGGGAGCAAAAGCAGGATGGAGCCCCAGGATTTCTTTTTTAACATGATTTGGGGTTTTAACCTCCTCTCTTCTGCAAAACCCTGTCTTCCCACAGCAATCTAGCATGGAGAACTTCAGTACACTTTTGTTATTTCTTGCTTTTAAGTTTGAGTCACATGTTTATCTGTCCCTTGGAAAAGGTCTGGTCTTCTTTCAGTATTTTTTTTTTTTTCATGTCTGGGAATTAAAGTGGAATTGTTTTTCCATCAGCGGAGTAAAAGGCAGGTCCATAGGCAGTTTCCTGGGATGCTTGTGCTTTGGAGTTACACCAGAGAAATAGGATGTGTAATACAGTTGGCTTTCACTCATACAGTAGGATATCACATAGATGCAAAAGGATGGGTCTGCGTGACCAGGTCAGCTGTAAAAGTCAGTGCAGATACAGGCTGAGTTTTTTATACAGCTTCTTCATTGGCCATTTTCAATTATTCTTCTCTTGACCAATACTTTTTATGCTGACTATACAGCATTCCTTTTTTTTTTTTTTTTTTTTTTTTTTAGTATTCTGTGTTGATAAATGATTGCAATGATTCCTTATTGCACATTACTACAGAGGGGAGAAAAAAGGTTTACATGTACTTAGTTGTACAGGACAGAGCATTGCCACGAAGCTTTGCAAAAGTTAAATTGATCTAGCATCATAGCAGGACAGTCACCTGAGAGTGTTCGAACGCTAAAGGCTAGCACAGAAAGCAGAAGGGCAGGCAGTTATCCGGCTGAACTTACATTGGCAAAGGGAGGTGAGAGAAAGAAGAGATGGTTTTGCAAATATGTGACAGGAACACACAACAGAGAAAAACATGCTAAATTGCAAAAAATGTGATAAGATTTCATCAGCTGAGACTTAGAGCTCTTTGGAACAGAGGCTGTCTTCACATGTTGCATTTTTATGTATTTATAAAGCAGGTTCTGACCTCAGACAAAGGTCTTTTCAGAGTCTCACCTATCTGCATCTTTGGTTATCTAAATACTTGTCATAAAATGACCCAAAGTCATGTGGATTTAAAACCACATCAGGTCTATAACTAAAGAATGACGATAGACGGCAGAAAAATGAGCGGTGGCAGGTATATGTGCTGTGACCAGAGGGACTGGTCTGTTCTTATTTTGCATCCACATTAATTAGCTCGAAGTGGGAGTAAATAGCATCTTAATAGAGAAATATTACAAAGGGACCTGGAGAAGTTGTAGGGATTAATTAGATAATCTTCATAAGGCATTTTGAATATGAGTACTTCTTTGTATACTTTTACTTAGTTAAACATTTGCTTCATCTAACAAAGGCTCGCTATAAAAAATTGTTATTTTTGCCAGTCAAATAAGCATGCAAAAATTTAATTTATACCTAATTTTTTTTCTTTCATTCTCAATGTATGTAGAGCGTGTGTCTCTGTGGGTATATGCTTGTCTGTACATATGTGTGTGTATGGCAGTAATAAAATATGTGCAGAAGTATATGCACTCATACAATATCCCTATTGGGACAGAACTAAGAACAGTTTTCTTAGAAACTCAAGAGTTTCCATCATCTATTTTTTATATTCACAGAAGTAGTAAGAGAAATGAAGAATCGACATGTGCAGGTGAAAACACTTTCCATTTTACAGTGCTAACTCCTCTTTATTAGAATCTGGATGGGAAAGAAGAAAATAAAAATCTATTGTTCATTTTCACTTTGATAATCATACCCATCATTTTACATACCACATGCTTTCCTCTTCCAAGGGCATATACTGTATTTATTCTGCAGCTGCAGTATATTGATTTTGGACTACTGAGTTCAGTGCAGATGAGTGACAAACTAAATAAGCTGCTGGGTGACTGATAAGTAACCGTGTTTAATCTCTTGGCTCCAAAATGAAATCCCATAACTCATTTCAACAATTTTAGTTTTGGTACTCAGTCAAGAGCATACAATCATATTAATTTTTTTTCTTTTAAAGTATACTAGTAAAGACTAGTAGTAGAATAGAAACTTTCATGGAAACTGCTGCAATTCTGCATTCTACCTCTACCAAAGTATACACAGAATTATTCCAGATTTACGCTAATGCATCTGTATAATTTCAGCTGATAGTTTTAATTAGATGTAAATATTCATCTGCATTTCTTTTGCATTGTATTTATTGTTCAGTAACTGAATAGATTATCACTTCTTTTTAACAGCTGTGGTGTTTCCTAAGCCTTCATCCACTGAATAAACAACAGACTACACAGCTTCTTAATGCAGTACTCTTGGTTTTAAAATATAGATCAGACATGCTTTCTTGAAGAAACATATTATTATTATTATTATTATTAATGATAATTTATCAATATATTTTCTATAAATATAATTAATATACAGTGACATGTAGATTTATTTCTTTCTATTTTTGTATTATTATTTTATTAGGTCTCCTATCAATAGAAACAATCCAGTTACCTGTAAGTAGTGGTAAACAATGTAAATCTTACAACATGCACACTGAAATCTTGAAGCAGTAAAAGTGAGTTTTTTTGAAATGCCAGCTACAATATTTAACCCCAAACCTCATTGAGAGGACAGCATTATAAGGCTGGAAAGTTCTTCTCTTTCTTGGCACAGCTGGACAACGCACCCAAGAAGAGCTTACAAACTGTTAATACAACACAACAGTATCAAATGAATTGTGACATACATATTCCAAGGCAACTGAGAGCAGAATATGTTCCATAAAGTCACAGCTCGTGCAAGCTTATGCATTGCAAACCATTAGACTGCTTGAAGCCAGGCTGTGTCTGCAGGGGAGGTGTGACTGCTACATGGCCAGGCATACTCAAGCTCATTTTTCCCTAATTGTGGTGGCTACGGCACCAGTGAAGTCCTCCAAGAACCTGACATCTCTGATACAACAGATTTATTACTGTCAAAACCTGAACTGGCCGAAGTACGGTTAGAACTGCTCATGGTCACTGGACTCACCCTTGAGTTGCAGCAGAGGCGGACTCATTGCCAAGCTGACCTTTTTTTACTGAAGAGGAACAACTGTAGATCTCCTGCTTGTATGTGTTTGTTTAAATAGCCATTTTTAATGCCTTTTTTAACATGAGAACAGTTTTGGAGTATTGCTGAGATCTTTCATACAGAAATGCCTGAATGCAGTAAAGAAACAAAATTGCCTAAGAAAATAAAAATTTCCTAAAAAAAATTGCCTAAGAAAAAAAAAATTTCCACCTGTAGTTGGGAATAGGAATATGTGCAATCCATTAACGTGGCTGCCACCTGACTGAATGGCATGGGGTGCAAGGAAGAGAAAGTGTATGCTTCTGAATGACTTATTCAACAAAATCCAGTAAAATGGGTTTGATAGAACGTTAGCTAAACAGTAATTAGCCAGGGTTTGTTCCCACTTTATGTGCTAATGGAAAAGCAAGTTTCAGCACGGAATGGCTGCTTGAAAACCTCTCATTAGGCAAATGTGGAGGGTTTTTTAGCATTTTCTGGTTAGGCACACTGTATGTTATCTAAGCTGAAGCAATGGTAAGCATGTTAAAAAAATTATCAAGCACTTCAATAACCTCGGGCTAAACTTGAGTTTGTTCCTAAAGAAGACGACTGTGGTAACAGCGCAGTTCAGACAATTAAAATACAGTAAGGTTCACAGCAGAGGTGACTGGCTGTTTGAAAAGTGCTGCAGCACACAATTTATGACATCCTTTATTTTAACACTACTCAGTATATCCTGTAAATGCTTTAATGTGCTTAAGCCAGTTTATTCCTTTGTTAATGGTCCGTGATTGCAATCAGGCATGCCCCCTAGACAGCTTCACACTTCCGTGTGAGGTATTATTTGATAAAAACCCTAATCAATAAATCTAATTTCTTCTGTTGCTAGATACTGTTACATAATGTGTTTCCAATTTGGGCCCGGATCAGTTTCCTGGAATGCTGAATAACCTGTGAGAATTTGTAAGCTTTATACCAAGTTGGCATTCAAAATCATTACCACTGGACTCTAGACCTTGCTTTGTAAAAAGAGAATAGGACTGTCCTTGAAACCATCTCATCTTTCCTCAAGATTTTAAGGATAATTGAAAAGGTTATAGAATTAAATGAGGATAGCATATGTAATGCAGAGTGTAGCTTCCAGAGTTTCCTTTCTAACCATGTTTTTAATATGTCATCATATATTATGGAGCTACGGAATCATAATCCAAATAAATACTGTGTTTTGGTCTAAGATTGAGTCACTACTAGAAGCTGAACGGTTGGATGGCACATTATTTCAAAGAATATGGATTCCAACAAAAAACTTCTTTTACAAAAAATATTACTGTAAATCTTATGAATCTTCCAAGCTTAGCCAGATTAGCCAAGCTCTTCACAGGATAGATACACTGTAGAAATGAGAGCTGCTAAAAACTGAAAATTCCATCCCATAGGAATTGCTTCTATTTGAAAGCTTCATTATTTTATTCATTGTTTTCACAAAATGGAAATTCCTTTAAAAATGTGTTTGGAAACATTAAGTTCTTTCAATAAATGTGTTGAACTGAAGTCAACCCTTTAGGTTCATCTTCTGCTGAGTACTGCATCTCTTCTGTGTCACAGGATCTTCTATAAATTGCATTTCACTTTCTAGCTGAATGACAGGAGTCATGCTGACAGAGGACAGTGACAAAAGAGTATTTCCCTTTTACAACACCACGTTTAGAGCCCAGCCGTAAGGATTTCGAGTGCTACCCAAGGGAAGAGTGGGGTTCCTCATTTTCAGCACATACATCTGGGCCCGTTCTTGTAGTTTTTTCTAATGACTGCCTACTGTAAAAACACAGAAATAGCCTTTTGCCAGACAAATCAGCTGCTGGCAGTCCCTGGGGGACCCAGGGCTGGCAGCCCCCACTGGGCTGCCTCGAAGCAATACCTGGGGAGTCTAGGCACCTCATACTGGGTCTCAGTTCTGCTTCAGGGACTAGATTTCTAAAAATTAGATATTTCATCAGCTCACCTGAGAAAGAAATGGAAATAAATAAATATCAGAAAAGGGTGATTCATCTTACACTTGAATAGGTACCTCAGACAGGTGGAATTAGTGAACGTCCAGGGATGCCTGTTCTATCTTAGCTGGCTGTCAGGGGAGTTTGGCCTGGATTTAGGTAAGTAATTTTTAATCCTTCCAGGTAGGCAAAACCTCATTCATCTATCTTAATCTTCATTCAAGCAAACAGCACAAGGGGAAATGCTGAAAGACTTTTTTTTTAATTTTTGTAGTAGTAGTAGTAGTAGTAGTAGTAGTAGTAGTAGTAGTAGTAATTGTTGCTATTGCTGTTACAGGCACACTGTTACAGGCTATTACCGTCATAATCACACACAGAGGTTAATACCAAACTCCACAGAAGATGAAGAAAAATCATCACTACTGTGACCAGGGCTAAAGAAAACCCATATCTGTGGTACTATTTGAAGCGTTCTGTGCTTTGCTTTTCAAAATTACTCAAATGAGGTTTTAGGTAACATTATTAGACAAACAATAACACAGTGAAGAAGCATGAAGACCAACATTCGGTTACAACCATGTTCCAACCACAGGTGTACAGCAGATCGGTGTGCGTTCAACACACAGCAGATACCCATGTCCAGGGCATACAAATGAAGTGGGAAACCCTACACAAAGCTGTTTCTATCTGTGATCTGAGTAGTTGGCCAGAAGTCTGAGGGTCTTGCAGGTTATTCCTGTTGGAGGAAGATACTGATGTTACTCTATCCACAAAAATGTACACAGCCCTGTTTTCTTCAAAAACATAGTTTGAAACAATTAGAGATCATTTCCTTGTCAATGGTATCAAACCTCTGTTCTGCCAGAACCCTCCAAAGACTCTTTCAGGGTCCTTCTTGGGAGCAATGTTGTTGTGAATAATCAGGATGTCTTGGTTATTCTTCTGAAGGCTATTTCTGAGCTGAGATTTGCAGCTTGATTTTTCTCTCTTGCATGCACGTATTTACACACACACATCCATTTATCCTGCTGGAGAGTTTAAAATCCCAGGGAAGTACAGTATTTTATTTTTTTTTTCTGCCTGAGGTAAAGATCTGAGTCAATATTTCAGATTTGGAAAATACTGTTATTTCAGCCAGCTGCATCTATAAAAGACCTTAGTGGAACTTAAAAGGTAGTGAAGACTCTTTCAATTAGATTTAAGCCATTCTATAGCAATATTAAACGTATTTATTCGTAGCAGTCTTCAGAGTCTATTCTAGTGGAATGAGTCATCATTTTGGGCTATATTTGCTCCTACATCATTCTCAGAAGACAAACTGCACCTTTGGGTGATGAATGCTTGCTTTTTAGAGAGAAACAATGCTGTAAAGCTCCAGCAGCTAGCCACTTAAATATCACATGGGGATGGAATTTTTCTAGATGAAAGCCTGAGATTTTCCGTGGATAATGTGTGTGTCCTTGGGAGGCTCAAATATACCTGGGAAGAGTTCTATCCAACATGATTAACCATTGAGTGGTTAAACATTGGAAGAGGCTGCCCAGGGAAGGTTTGAGTCACCATCCCTGGAGGTATTTAAAAGACGTGTAGATGAGGCGCTTAGGGACATTTAGTGGGCCTGGTGGTGTTGGGTTGACGGCGGGACTCGATGATCTTAGAGGTCTTTTCCAAGGAAAATACTGTTATTTCAGCCAGCTGCATCTATAAAAGACCTTAGTGGAACTTAAAAGGTAGTGAAGACTCTTTCAATTAGATTTAAGCCATTCTATAGCAATATTAAACGTATTTATTCGTAGCAGTCTTCAGAGTCTATTCTAGTGGAATGAGTCATCATTTTGGGCTATATTTGCTCCTACATCATTCTCAGAAGACAAACTGCACCTTTGGGTGATGAATGCTTGCTTTTTAGAGAGAAACAATGCTGTAAAGCTCCAGCAGCTAGCCACTTAAATATCACATGGGGATGGAATTTTTCTAGATGAAAGCCTGAGATTTTCCGTGGATAATGTGTGTGTCCTTGGGAGGCTCAAATATACTGGGAAGAGTTTCTATCCAACATGATTAACCATTGAGTGGTTAAACATTGGAAGAGGCTGCCCAGGGAAGTGTTTGAGTCACCATCCCTGGAGGTATTTAAAAGACGTGTAGATGAGGCGCTTAGGGACATGGTTTAGTGGGCCTGGTGGTGTTGGGTTGACGGTTGGACTCAATGATCTTAGAGGTCTTTTCCAACCTTAATGATTCTATGATTCTATGATTCTATGATAAAGATGAGAATTAATAAAGGTCAAGGGTCACCTCAGAAACTTTGTATTTCAAGATATGGAAAGCACCACGGTTAAATTCACTCAGTAGATATGATCACAAGTCTCAGAGCACTTAAAACAGGCAAAAAAGCATCCCTCTGCAGTCAAGTAAATTACCAGGATAATCCAATTAAGCACACTATTTTGCAATAAAAATAGTCTATTTTAAACAGAAAAATAACCTCCTGGTGCTTATGCATATGATTTTATATCCAAGCTGCCAGTCCTTAGACCATTGTACAAATGATACAGAATGAAAAAATGTATTGCTGCAATAAAGTTTAATTTTTGCTGGCCTTTTAATTAAGATTGAGTTTCTAATACAGAATTATTCTTTACTGATGATTGATAGATTTTTTGCAAGCCCACATTACTTACAGCCTGTCCCTCATGGAAAACTTTGTTTTCTGATTCAGTTCAATTCTATTTTATACTGATCCTTATATCACCCTCATTTCATAATACTGTGCAACTACATTATAACACTGCCAAATATATCTATAGAATGCTATAGGGTAGTAATCAAAAAAACGTCTAAGGATAGTGCAGATATTCAGTATGATTTTCTATTTATAGAAAATTTTTGAGTAATCTCTTTCTGTTCAAGAACACTATTGATTTCCAGATATCTATTGATTTCTTTGGGACCTTTCCAAAGGTGGAGGATTTGCTTAGTAAGATATAAAAGGTGGAGTACAAAAAATAGTTAGGTTTGCAGTGTGAAAGAATGGCATACAGAGAGACTCGCTTTGGTTTAAATGATGACATTAGAGTTAGATCTTTCCAGAGTAATCAAACTTTTTTCATTGCTTATATAAACTCAGCGTATATGCTAACAGTTCTCCACTTTAGCAAGACTGACAGGAAAAAAAGCTATTTCTTCTCAAATATTTTGTGGGGAAGATAGTTTGCATGACCAGCATATAATCAGGATGCATAGACACGCTTTGCTAGCAAATGATATTTCTGAGAGCAAAGACCCTTACAATGAATGTCATACACCATGATATCAAGTTAAACATATTTTCAGGCTACTTAATTCTCCCTTACAAAGGCTGATGCATATTATGAGCAAAGTTGCTTGTATGATGTAATTGTAGTTGCAAGCACACTCATAATATGCAATAAATTATACACCTTTACATACATCAAGTATTGGAACAGGCTGTCCAGGGAAGTGGTTGAGTCACCATCCCTGGAGGTGTTTAAAAGACATGTGGGTGTGGTGCTTAGGGACATGGTTTAGTGGTGGACTTGGCAGGGCTAAGTTAATGGTTAGACTTGATGATCTTAAGGTCTTTTCCAACCTAAACGATTCTGTGATTCTGTGATTCTATATTGCATATCTTACCACGCTATGGTGTGTACTTCTGGCCAGTCTCAGAAGCCTCAGAGACAGAGATAAGAGAACTGAACCGCCAGTAAAGTTTTTGAACCATATTAGGGTGACGCTTGTTGATAAAGGGAAACTAATTTATGGGCAAGTAGTACCATCCAGTCTCGGTAGTGAAGGCAGATAAGAATCTTATCAGTCATGTGATCAACCTCAGACTTCCTTGCACGATCCCTCTTATTTGCTCTGTACTTTCCCAGATGCCAAACATATGACAAAATATCTCATGTAGCAACAAAGTTTTCCCAAATTGCTAAGGCCATAGCTGAACTGCAGAACTTAGGTCCCAAACTATTCACTCTAGAGTATGTCTTCGATATAGCATTGCTGCACTCCAATGATCAAGAGGAAAATAGGAGGAAATCTCGTTGACAGCCCATGCTTTGAGCTTGTTAAATCTTTTCTTTCTATTAATTTATTGCATTTTCAGTTATATCCTATTTAAATAATAATATATAATATGTATAACATATTGTCTATATAATATATAAAAGTATAAATATATAAATGTATAAAAGTATAAATTTATAAATATGTATGTATACATATCAGATTAAAAATTGTGTCATCTATGAAACCCAAACCCCAAATGGTTTATATTCCACTTAGTGAGAAATTAATTTGCCTAGCTATTGTGTTGTTTGTCTTGCCAATAATCTGATTGGTACCCAGTGTCAGTGTATCTAACTGCTTTCTTGGAAAATGATTTCTAGAAATCGAATTTACTTGCAGTTCTTTGGCTTTCTAGACACGTGAGCCTTACATAGAAGTCATTAGCATCCTTGACAAATATTTTTCCATTGCCTGTTGTCCTCTGCTCAGTAAATTGAGAGCTCACTTTTAAGTTACTTGATGCTTACAGTAACATGAGACAATCAGCATCCATCTAGCAGCAGGACTTCAAAGAGAAATCGCTATTTCCCCTGCCAGTCCTGCCCCATGCACAGCAACTCCTGGAAGCAGCAGGGTTGCTTTGAACTCAACTTTAGCTTTACTTCAGAGCCAGCTTAGGGCTCTGATAGAGGATGTAAATTGGTGTAACAAGGTGGTGTAACCCACTGGTGAGTGGGTGTTAGAGGGCCCCCTCTGTGCAGACCCGTAGCACGTGTGAGTTGCTATAAGCCCTGACCACAACTACCTTCTTCTTTAGTTCATGCTGGAGTAACTTATGTTTTTACTTCTGCCCATCCCCAGCTGAACCCCAGTAAATAACTCTTACTGCAAACTGCTGGGCCACATGGGGCTCAGATTTGGGGGAGCCTCACTGATCAAATGAAAGTTCTTTGAGCAAAGGAAATGCACAGGTATGAATACCAGTGGCAAATAATTTCCTTCCTTGCGTTTTTTCCCCATGAGTGCCAGTCCCCTGACCATCCGTGCTCTACGTCTATTGATTCATGCTCCTCTTGAGCTATATTTAGGATTAAACCAGCTCATTCCTTCTGAGAGGAGACTGGCTGTGGTTATATAGATTATTGCCCTGGGGGCTGTAATGCAGTCTTCACCTTACTTCAAGCACTTTGAACTGAGGAAACAGATGGGTGCCAAATGGCAACCAGAAACAGTGTGGGTCAAGTGATGTGATGGAGATGCAGCTGGTCCAGTCTCAATGGGGACAGCCATAGGCAGAGCCAGCACAGACCTCCCATGGTCAGGAGACCAGAGGTCCCTCCTCAGAGGGAAGACCTTTAGCAGCACATATTCAGAGTATACTGATAATTCATATGGAATCCATATCGTTATGAGGCACGGCTCCTCAGTTTCTCCTGTGAATGCCCCAGGGCCAACCCTTCCTTGTCAGCTGTGCCTGGTCCTTTCAAGGCAAGATGCCTTTGAAAGCTTCCATATGGGATACAGGGTGGGGGGGGCAAGGACAGACACGACTGGACTGATAAATATCAGTTGATAGGAGATCATCTTCTTATCAATGTCCTCTTTTTCACCTTGCTACTGAGTGCATATCTTCTTTACTAAGTCCAAAAGTAGATAGCTATGATTTAGGCTATAATTGCCAGCAAAAAATATGTTCATCTGACTAATCAGAATATGATTTTAACAGATTTGTTCACAGGCATAATATGATACTGGAAAAAAGGTCCCTTTCTAGCAGAAAATGATATACATGTTTTATATGCTGTACATACGTAACTCTTACTATCGGTTCCCACCAGCCCAGTAAGTGGAAATCACCGCATGGATCTTTAACAAAAAAGATAGCATTGCTGTCTGACTGAAGCCCCTCAGGATTTGTTTGTGTAGGAGCTCCAAATGCTAACTAACACCTTCTGGAGGCCCTCCTAAGACAATACAGGACTGTTGTGTCATTTAACTGAAAAAGAGAGAGACTTTTTCTTAAACAAAGAAACAATGTTTTAAACTGAAGAAACCTTAGAAAAACAAGTTAAGTCCTTTTCTGTATGTCAGCTGAAATGAACACTGGCTCCCTTAGAAAATTCAGTGGGAGAAAACCAACTTGCAGGAGGCATCAAGCAGCTTCCCCGGGGCTCGGGCTGTGCCAGGGCTGACCGAGACACCCAGCAGCAGCAAAGGAGGTGCTTGGGGGGGTTTACCCACTTTGCAAAGCCCTCCAGCAACACCAGATCAGAGTTTGGAGCCAGACAAATGACTAACAAAGAATAAACCATCAAGTTTCAGCAAAATAATGTCAAGCAGGAAGACCCACAGGTTGCTGAGTATCAAGAAATGGAGGTCAGCTCTTCAGGCAAAGTTGAATTTGCTGAGTGTCTTGAATGCAAGTTCAGGGGGAGCAGGGTATAAACAGAAGTGTGAGTAAACAGCAAAAATAAAGAAAAAAGGTGGAAAGCCCAGAGCTGAAAGGATCTAGAAAGCTAAACTAAGGTCTCCAGTGCACATGGGATATTTGATTTGCTAATTGATCAATTTACTTTTATCTTCACAAGAAAAGCATTATTATTTCTCACATTGTGGACACAATCATACCTAGGCAAAGATCCCATGGGCAAATATAACTTTTCATAAGCCCTTTAGTTTGTATTGCTTTCATTATTTATATACCACTCAAACAGATCTATCAGGTCCTCCCTGAGCATGCAACCTCTGTAACATCTCCCATCTAATATTTCTTGTAATGATGCCCATAATATCTATGTCTGCAGCGTATTCCTGGTTTTTGAGGCCCTTTAATCTGTCAGGCAGCAGCTTGCCATGGGGGAGGGTCACAGGGCAAGGAAGACGCTGTGGTGCTGCAGGGCAGCCCAACGGGATGCACCTACCAGGGCCCCAAAGGTCCTGCTCCACCCTGTGACCCAAAGGGCCGGATTTGGTGCTGTCACACCAGGCAGCACAGCATGATCTAACACAGGGAAGCGGGAAACATTGGAGAGATTTGGTTAAAATGGTACAACTTCTGTGGGTTGACAGGACCTTAGTTGCTTAGATGAAAAGTAATTAAATAAATTGCAGTCATGAAAAAGGAAATCTGTCAACTAGTTTTTATTGCTTAACCCAGTTGGGGGAGTGGAATGGCTACATTGGTGCAGCTACATCATTTTACACAGACTGAGGATCTGGCTATTGAGTATAATTTAGCAATTTTCCAACCTCTTATTCAGCAGAATGTAGTCTGAGGTGACCTTTTGCATGAACCTCCAAAGGCCACAGAAACTGAGTACTTCCCAAGCTGACCATCTGACTTATCCTTGTGAAAAGTTACTCTGTATTAGAAGGTCAAAAGAAAAAGAAAAGAAAAGGCTCCTCAGCAGGGAGCTGCCCTTTGGGATGTTAGGTAATTTAAATTAACTGGCATCATGCTGAGTAGCTTACATTTCTATATCTGTATGTGAGTGGGAACAGCTAAGGTCAAAAGGTCAGCCTCTTCTTCAGCAGGAAGGCATCCCTTTGCTGCCTCTTCCTCGGTGAGCGCGATGCTGAACATCAGCGGTTTCTTTTGGGGTCTACTCCTGCATTCTGCTTGTCATGGCAGAATAAATGAAAATGTTAACGTGACAGCAAAAGTCAAAATAGATTTCTCTTTCCCCAGTTACTTTCCAGGATTCCTTGTCAGAGTTGCTCAGCATCCTCACGTTTCCACTAAGGCTATAATGCCTAGTCCCTAGAGGTAGGAGATTTTGTAGGAAAGCTAGTATTAACTTGTGCAACTACTTGAATGGGGAAGTTTGTAATAAATGGATAGAACAGAAGCTATTAGGAACTTGTTTAAACATATGACCTCTAGCTATTAAATTAGAAAAAAGATTGCAAAAAGTGAAAAAAGCTTTCTGCTAACAGCACAGTGGGAGTTTAAATGGTCTTGTAGCCTATCCTCCCAGGTCGAGAAGCCAGAGACTCTGGCACTATGTCAGGCTTTCTCTGTGACGTTGAGTTTCTGCAGGCTCTGCCCGTTATGAGTAAAATGGAAGAAATAATAATTCAAAGGGATTTTGCAAAAATCTACTCATTTATTTTTGGAAAAGTACTTTGACGCTCATATATAAAATCATCATATTGCTTCAGGAGTGTAAGAAGCAGTTCCAAAGGTTTTGTTCTGACTCCGATGCAGAGATTGTTTTCTTTTAATTCTATTCAGTGTGATTCAACTTGATCCAGTCCTGTTCCCATCAGTACATTGTTCTGTAGAACCTGTTCTAGAACCTAGAACAGGTTTTTTGCACGTGCTTTTTTCTTACCTCTCTTCTTTCCCATGGGAGAGGAAAGGGGAGAGTTTGCATGAGTTTTTGAGATTTGGGCATTTGTTTGTTTTTCATTTAATTCATTAACATATGAATGATGTGCTATGTGTTTCACTAAGGACAATGAAGCTACAGAAAAACATATTTCACCTGGAAGGAAGGACAGGTTGATATTCCAAGCCCGCATCAGTGAAGTTTGTGATGTTTCATTCCCCATTCATTCATTCATTCATTGAAATTACCACTAAGAAACACAAAAATGACTAAAACATTTTGAACAGAACACAGCTCTTATTACAGCTCATGAGTTAGCCACAAAATAACTCAGTAGCCTCTTTACATAGAATTTGTAATTTTAAAAATTTCCTTTACAGGTTTCTCACAATTATTCTTGTTCAATGCACTGCCTAAGATCACACAATGCAATATTGCAACTCAACATACTTTTCAGACTTTTGAAGTTACTTAGTTCCACTTGGTGTTTCAAACCATGTCAGAGGTGTGCATTATCTCACTATAACACAGTCTTGCCATGTCTTGTTGCATAATTAAGCTCCTGCATGCCAACTAAATCAGTTAATGGATATATTACTGATAAGTTTATTAATAGAAGAACAGGTCAAACTGATTCAGAGGTGTTAGCATATCTCTAAACAGAAGATTGTGTTAGAGACTGAAGGCAGGACTGTTTATTTGTGTAATTGCCCTACCACTGAACTATTGACTAGTGTTGTTTTGCAACTCAAGAAATCTTTATATTATGCTTGCCAAACTGAAGACAGGGAAATGTACCATAGACTTCAAAATGCTATATAAATTAGGATTCCAGCCAGTAACCAACTGCAAATGGAACTGGGGGATAGGGAAGTGAGTTTTGAGGTAGACCAGAAATGAAATTTTTACCACAACTTTAAATATCTAAAGCTGCTTGTGCCAATCATCTATGTTACCTTTATAGTCAATAAATTGAAGGGTGATTCATCTCACCTGTTTCTGATACCTATTGTGGAGAGACATGAATCACCCTCCAGGGCTGCCTGTTTCTTTCTATCGATGATTAGATGAGTCTTGAGTGGCTAGTTTAGATTTAGACAAGTAACAAAAATATCTCCACCCTGTAGATAAATTCCATGCTGTATAGCAGGAAAGTATCCATTAAATGTGCTTCTTCTCCATAGTCAAAGGTCTAGATAGAGTAGAGAGAGGCAGCCCTAGGCTGACTTTCACCAGTAGGCTGAGCCACAGCAGAGAATTCATGTCAGCACAACTACTGCTTAGTTGGGACACCCTGGACAATTAGGTGTGTGCTTGCTTTACTAGCCTGACCTGAAATCCATGCCACGATTTTTTCACTGCCATTGTTATCCACTCTTGCTGGATTAGCAAGATGCACCCCCATGCTTCAGTCATGTCTTCCCCTTACAGATTAGATGGAACTTAAATTTGTGACGCATCAGATCTACATGAGTCAGGGAGCATGGAAAGTTGCTTTGTCTTCCAGTGATCATTACTGATTTTGGTCTTGTCAGATTATAACTTCTTTCCAAACCAAAATGTATCTATCTACTGAATTGGAAAACATCCTACTTAACAAGTTGTGCATGAGGATATCATTCCTACCAGGCTCCCCAACCATGGGGAGACAGACCTGCTGTTTTCCTAAGTCGTGTGACAACCAGTCCTTGAGAGGAGAGAAGTACAAACCTCCGTTGAATATGTGGCCACTTGGTCAAAGAAGACGACTGATTTCATTTTTCTGTGATGTTAGACCAGTTTACTTGAGGACTGAGATGAAGCCTGAGACCGACAATAACTCAGTTCAAATAATGCCATCACAGACTAAACAGCTGCCAGCAATTGCCAAATGATTATACTGAAGTTCCTATCTTGATTTGTAGATGAAAAGAGCTAAGATAAGCGTCTGAAATGTTTATGTAAACCATCACAGGGATCTGAGAGTAAATCTGATAGCCAGACTGTGCTCAGACATTGTGCTAACAGCCCATCTGAAGCCATTAGCAGATTACATTTACCTGATCATTGCATCATTGTATTAAAATACAATTAATCAAACTTCTAACGCTTTTTGGGGGGGGCAGGAGGACAACACTTTTACTAGAATTTTATCCAAAGCCTAGCATGATGGTACTCCTAAGTTTCAGCCATCCAGCCATCAGTAAGGTGCACTGTCAGAAAGTAGGTCTGTGCATTTTTCTCTAATTGTCATGCATGTGGTAGCAGAAATTAGGTTGCAGAGCCGTTGCATTCACACTGTGGCCTGAAGGAGTACGTAAGTCAACCATTAATGAAGGGGCTTACTGTTCACCTCATCTTGCTGTCTCACACTACCTCTCCCTTGGGATTTCATAGACAGATGGTTAATATGTATTAATTATCTTGCTATAAATGCCCTTTTGCTTTTCTTGCCATTTTTCAAGTGAGTCCAGAAAACACTTTGAAAAATGTTGGGTGAAATCTAAATGAATCTGAACATTGGTGGAAAATCTTCTGTTTTCTCTATTGCCAACTTTTAAAGGTTATTTAATTTATGCTGTTGTAAGTAAAATAAAGTCAATGAAAATTAATTTCTCCAAAGCAAAAATGGAAGGAGTGAGCCTTCCATTACACTGTCTGTATGGGATATTGAAATAATCTCTTCACGTAAGCTATGTTGATTGTGGAAACCTAAACAAGAAAAAGCACACATGATGATGAAAGGTAATCACTTCTTATCATTGATTCTGATTTTAGACAATTTTTATGCATTACTATGGGGCACATGCAACTTTTCCATTTACTGTGAATGAGTTCTATAATACTAAATGACAAAACTACATACATGCAAAAGAGGCACATGCGTTACATAGCCACCTAAACTTTGTATACGTTTATACTCAACTAATTAAAATCCCAATCCCAGGACATAGTGATTTCTTTATCCCTTTTCCATCATTTGTGATATTAGCTGTGCTATTCATTACATAGAGTAGAATTGCTTGTAGTTTAAGCATATTGCTTGACACGCAAAGTCCTGGTGGAATAAAATACGATCTAGAACAGTGGACAGATTGTCACATATACAAGAGACTGCATGTCCACTGAATTTGAAGGAATTGCACTCCCCAGTAGAGAACTAGGTCTTTGAATACATTTGGAATGGATTTTTCTTTCCAATTTTATCTGCTTTATTTGATCTTTTCAGGACTTGAAAACATACCTTATTCTTATAAAAATGGAATCACTGCACATGTTTTGCATCCTTTCACTGCCAACAGGAATGCAGCTCTTCTGTACAGCTGCGCTTACCGGAAGAGTTCTCGGTTCATTACGAGACACTGCCATGAATAATGTTCTCCGAGGGAAGATGTGGATGGTATGTCCACGAATGTACATATGACTACATATATAAAGGGAGAGACATATAGGCATATTTCAAAGGCTTTGCAATTACACTGACCTGCATGTGGATTTAAGATATGCTTGCTGAGGAAGCAAATCCAAATGTGCGTATAAGTTAAAGTTAATTTATAACCCACAAAAGAAGTAGCCCCACGAGCCCATATGGAGATGTGCTGACCATGAAAACTTTTTCCCTCATAGTGAACATTCTGCTATGTTCTTAGAGAGGAAATGGTGGTATATAGAGGAAATAAGTGCTCCTGTAATCTACTTGGTATTCATCTGTGCCAAAAGTCTCTGCTCTGATCTTCCCAGAAGTATTACACTGTTCTTTACTTTTCATATTAAAAAATACCAAACCCCAAAAACCTAAACATAGAGGATGAAAAATGTGCAAAAGGAATCATTAAAGATAGTGTCATAATTGGGAAAATATATTTTGAACAAGGGGTTTTATATCTCAGATATGAAACATATCCCAAATGGCAGCATGGTTTGAAATATTCTTTCGCTCTCCTGTCTGTCAAAACGTCCATCAGTCATGGCAAATTGGTGTAAATGCCAGGAGAATATGCAAGCTTTTTTTTCAGTCACTGGAGAGAACTGAAAAGGCTGATGGATTTTTCAATAGGCAGTTTACATTTTGTGTATTTGAAGGTCTTTGTCCATGTATTTCCATCTCCTCATCTGACCCTTTTTCTCATTCTGATTCATTCAGAAGTGATCAGCCTTTGGAGGCCAGTCCACCTAGGACAGATCCTGTCATCTCCCTTTTTTCCTCCCAAGAATGCTCCTACCAAATAAAAGACACTTCTCTTAACTTTGATGTGTTTCCTGGAAGCGCAAAGGTCTGCAGTGGGACTTTCTCCTGTCTTTTTCACATGTGTGTGACTTGGTGTGTGCGTGTGTGTTTTATTGAACATATGTGGGTTTGAAAGATCAGAGACACTTTTCCCCACTGTGTATTCATGAACAAATTACTTCAGCAAAAATTACAGGCAGGGAGAGATGAAGGAGAGGGTAGGAGAAATAAAAGTGCAGCAAGAGTTACTTTGGTAGCATGCACTGTGTGGGGTGTGGGTGTATGTGTTGCAGCACAGATTTACTTGTACCACCTCTGGGTGTCTGGGTGAACCATCAGCTTCAGTAGGAATTGCACATGCACACGAATTCAGGTGAGTGATCAGTTCTGCAGAAGCATGTATTGCCTCTTTAAGGAGATTAGAGCCTTTTGGCATAAAATGTAAGATTTGGCTTTTCTTTACAGAAGGTGATCAGTTGGAAAAACTGAATGCTAATGGTATTTTGAGAATTAAGCCTTGTATGGGGACTTGTTCTGAATGAGAATGAAATGTGCAGTCAATGTTTTACACAGACACCCAGGATTCCTGCTTGGTGTCCTCTGTCAACAAGGTTTCCGCAAAGCTGCGTTGGTCTGCAGACTTTGTTGGTGTTGGTCACCATGTGTGACATGTTTCTGCAGTAAAAGCAGTTTAAAATTAAAAGTAGTTCATTTGCCTGAAGCAGCAGCCAAAATAGAAATACAAGAGAAGACCCGATTTTTTGGAAAATAGTTGGGTTATTCTGCAATCCATCCTCCTGTGTGTTGTAATGGTCTGATAACTGTGGGGAAACACGTCTGGATCCCAACCCTCACACCTCACCAGCCCATTGCAAATTGAATTAGGTAAATGATAGTTAGCTTAAGCAGATATTGTGGCTGGAGCTAAGTGAGCGGCTGACTACATTCAGATTAAAGAAAAGAAGCTCCACGCCACTCTAAGTTTCTCCTAGTGATACTTATTTTCCTAATAAATGTGTAATGGAAATGCTGAGCCATCAGGAAAAAGGAAAGGAGGCCTAAATGGAGAAAGTGAGGAGAAAGGAAAAGGAAACATAAATTTGGGAACCCTGAAGATGCAGAGCTATGATTCAATTCTTGGACACCTCTTGTGCTATATAACCTGAGGATATAATACATTATTGCAGGGGTGAAAATAAGTTTAGAAATCCAGTGGATGGTTGGAAAAAATTTGCTGCAGGTTTCACAAATCTAAATTCATATCAGACCTGTTGTCATGCAACCCAAAGTAACGAGTATAGTTGCACAGTTGTAAGTGTGGCAGTATTTAAATTAAAGTAAGAATTATATTCCAGTTGTGTCACTGATTTTCAAGCAGGTTCTTCTGTTTAGGAAGAGACTGTTTCATATTGCCTGCTATTTTCACAGTAAGCATAGCAAATGGATTTCTACATATTATAATAATTTGGGCACGTATAGCTCAAAGACACAAATATTTGCAGTTATAAATTCATTAATCTACCTGAGACAAAAATCCAGAAAGTTGTGAAACATCTTCTTGCCTAACATCTGCAATGAACTATGCAGTGGAGAGGAGTGTCAGGAATATGGATGGATCAATTTGGAAACTTCATTGTATGGCCCATGTAGGAGAGTAAGGCTCCACTGACACATGAGAAGGCGTATGGCCTTCTATACCCATAGATCACTCCCAAATCTCAGGAGATTCATCCTGAAAAGCAAACTGAAATACTTCTTTTTGGTTCCTATCAAGAATAGTCAGTTCTGTAATCTTTATCTACCAGAGTAAATCCTTGGCTCGTATTATTTTATCTGAACATCTCAAATGTGTTGCAGAATCTTATTGCCACAGCAGCCTATGAAGCAGGTAAGCATCACCTCTATTCTATAGAGGCATGGGGTGACAAAATAAGTGAATCTCATAAATATGCATAAGAACTTGGAGATAAAGCTGAGAGTAATTCTGGGTTTCTTGTACCCCAGTTTAGTGTCTTACTCTACCCAGTTCATATGGGCTACAGAGCGGAGTGAGGTAGGAAACATTTTTGTACAAAACAGTTTATTCCCAGTCTATACTGGATGAAGCCAAGAACTTGTACATTACTTTTTCACAAAGAAATCAATCCATTCCAGAAAAGCAGTATTTTGGAGAACTCCATCCTTAAGCCAGAACCTCAGCCAATGAAATCTGGAAATGGTAAGTTTGGGTTTTGTTGAGCTGACTTCTCCTGATCAAAGAGCACGTCAGTGGAAACCCCCAGCCAGCGCTACTCGGGTGGAACTGCACTCCGGCAGGCACGCCAGCTCTGACCTAGTCAGCACGTCCCTGGTTCATAGCTGATTCCTTCTGTCTTCCCCTCTGAGCTTGAGGGAAGCACATTTCTATTCCCATCATTTCAAGTTCCTCTCCTGGTGATTATTTCACTATGGTGCATGATGGCACTAACATATTTAAAAATCAGAATGGATTTAGTTCATATGGTTGTGAGACTATTAGGGTTATTATTAAAGCACTTTTTAAAAATCAAATAACATATGATGTAATATGATAAAGTGAAATAATCTAGGTGACAACTAGGCAAAGAAATAATAGCAAAGTACATGAACTTCCCAAAGGATTTTACATGTAAGTATTTAAGAGCATGAAAAGATGCGAAGACAGATCTGCAAAGGACGTGACATCAGTAATAATGTCCATAGTTTTGTACATGTACTGTGTTAGTATCTTTCCAATTTCTCCAATCTTGCTTAAGTAAGGCAAGAAACAGTGCTCTCCTAAAGCACTGCCATGATTTTATGAGATTTATTTAGAGGCTGAAGTATTTCTTAATACAGTTAAGAACCCAGATCACAATTTTTCATCAAAGCAGAATAAAAGTTATGCACCCAATGCCTTGATTTACTCATAGAAAATTCCCATTTACTTCACTTGGTTAAGTAAGGGTAAAAAAAGCATGAACTGGACCGACTCATTTGCTTTGGGAAAAGTTGTCTGTTTAAATGGTCAGCTTAGACAAGACACAATTAGAATTATATTGGTCTTTTCTCTTTACTTCCAGTCTCCCATGAGTGTATTTATGAATCTCAAGAGGGATGCTTTTTGTCCTGTTAGCCTTAATTGCATTTTGTTTAGCTCAATGTTTTAAACAAAAAGCTCTCTCCAGCATGGTTGAATTCATGGATCTCAAGTTTCTGTAAGGATGCACAGTTCTTGCTCTAAGTTGGCTCTTTATACATGTGAACTTTTTTAGATTAGCTACATTTTAACCTACAAATGGGAAATCTGACCTTGTAACTAAGGGGAAAATAACCCAAATGATCACTCAAAAAAAAGTAGGAAAATGTTTTAAAGATATAGAAGTAGAATCCAAGCTTAAGTAACATTTTCTATCACTTTAATTTCATAATTCAGCCTAAGTATGATTCATAAATTAAAGTAATAAAAAGCAGGACAACATCTGTTCCACACTATGTGAATAGGAGGGAATTTGGACATTCGAGAAGTTGTTATGCAGACATTACATTCTACATGGGAACATACAAAGAGTGTTTACAGTAAAAATAACTTCTGATGCCTACTTGTATTTCTTTTTAAATGTACACATATGCTTTAAGATTTTAGTACACAAGTATTTTACCTTTTATTCTAAATTTAATTTTGAAATTAGACTAAAATAAATGGATGAAGTAGTGAAAAAAGACCCAGGTGTATGCTTTTATTTTTTAAATACCTTCATGTATCCTATTTAATGAAATAGCTTTTGCATATACCCGCTGTACCTCCCCGATTAAAAATCCAGGCTTCCTCTGTGTAATTCAGATAATATATGTGAGAGATATGTCCCAACTGGGCACTGTTTTTTAAAGCTTCCCAACCTTGTATTCATTGCAATGTTAACCACTAATTATTGCTACTAATAAAATCCCATGGTACATTGATTTATAAGTAGGGATTGCTTAATTCAAGATCAAAGCCAAACCTTTTTATTCATATCTTAAGAGATGAAGGATGTAATTGAGTTCATATATGGGCTGTTAAGTAACTTGCATATTTACCTCATACTTAAAACTGCTTCCTGAGCTGGTGTGCTAGTCCTTTTATCCAGGGGTATGAAGTTCAAACAGTAACACTACTGAAAGAGAGCTATAAAGAGGGATAGATTGGGAATCCCTGCATCCTGATTACCCAAGATAAGAAGGTACTTGGGAGTGGAAGCAAAGGTGGTGAGAGCTAAATTAGCTGTCTTTGAGATAAAAAGTTAATTTCCTTAAGAGAAGAGCCAGCTAAGCAACTGTCCCTTTTAAAACTAAATGTTCACAGTTAAGGCAGCAGACAACTTTTACGTTTACTGGAGATAATAATTTATGGTTCTGGTGGTTGCCTCTACAGAAAGGATGGCAGGCAGTGGTATATACAAACACCTTAAGAGATAAACATCTGCAGAAGAATGCAGTCCCCCTGTAAAGCAGTGGATACTGAAACAGAAAAAGAAAAAAAAAAGAAATAATATATGCAAAAACCTGCTTTTACCGTGAAGCTAAAAATATGCAGGATTTTTTAATGGAGCTCCAGAAATGATTATAGCTGATCAGAGCAGTAACTCAGAGAAATGCCAATTACTTGCTTCCCAGATTGCTCGGCATAAGTGATCAAGTGCATGCGCAGCTGATAGATCTGCACAGAAACATTTTGCACACATGCTGCAAAATTCAGACCCTGAATATTGAAACCTATTTGTAAATATTTTGCTCTGATTTAAACAATGCATTTGTCTTTGGAAGCAGCTGGTGTTTTACTGTTATACTGATTTCAATGTTGAGAAAGAAAACAATTTATGATTGATGTTAGCAGTAGTTAGCTATGCAGCCTCATGCGTGCTTAAAAAGCCCTTCATATTATGGTATGTCTTCATACACAGTACAAGAAAGGAAAAGGCAAGAAGACTTGCAAGTATTTGTGTCAGATAGGATTTTTCTTTGGACATTGCCCTTTCTGTCTGGTCTGAAATGCCTTTGTACGGATGCGGCCAGCAGGAAGTCTAAGGGAGGATCCCAGGAACAACACAAAGCATTTATGTACGCTTGTTTTCATTTAGAAATGACTTGAGCCTTGAGCAACCCAAGTATTGGAGACTGGTTTCAATCACGATTACATCCCGTGTCCTCCTTTCCTTCTCTGCCACCTCCAGCTCCTCCAAAGAGTCTCAAACCCACTACCCATCCCAGCTTTCTCCAGTCCTCCCAGCAGGACCTGACTGGTGACTGTGCTGGGAGCATCCTGGGGTGTGGCCGGCTCCCCACTGCCCTGGCAGCCTGGCTAGAGCCTACTGGGGTGCCTGGGGAGCTCTCACGGTGGACTGGCCCTTGGCTGGGGTGCTAGCTCTAATGCCTCTCTGTCCTTCGGTCACTGAATTCATTTGTGGGGTATTTCACTTAGTTCAGAGGCAAATGCATTGCCCAATGTTTACAGACCTATATCTTAGGAAAGCTCACTTCCAAAGTTGTGAAGATACTTGAAGAGCTTCATTTATAAACAAAAGTATAAGAAAGACCCTATAATTTTCTTTATGTTTGATTAAAAAAAAAGCACCTTAATCTGGGTTGAAACTCAGCATTTTCACATTGCCATTTTAATCTTGGCTAGGACGCCGTTCCTCTTGCAAACGCCCCGGTGTAACTCTATGGGCATTTGCCTGAATAGAGACTTCAGTCTATGCCCTGTCATGTTTTAGAACATATTTTTTCCTATCATCTAATTAAGCAAACTGGTTCATTATAAGCAACGCTAAGGTGTTAATTCAATTCCTGCTTGTGATTTTTTTTTCAAGCTTGTTTACCTGTGAAGCCATGTGTAACTAAAGAAAATCCCCACAGCAAGTGGTGGAAGATCGAGGGAGAAGAGGCCTCACTACTGCATTTCTTTAAGCTTTAGTCCAAAATCTCCAAGCCCCCAAGGTTTAATTATCGTGTGCAGTCTAGTGTTGAATAGGAAAAAGGGACTGTAGCACGAAGGAAAGATTTTCACACTGATACTCACAAAAGAACAGGAGCATTAAATGAAAAAAAAAAAAAATGTTCTGAAGTCCTAAATGCATTTAAAGTGAATAAAAGGGAAATAACTCGCAGAGACCAAGCAAATTATGAATGGAATTATAAATATTGAGTATTTATACATCTCTCCATCATGAAATGCATCTTTGGGCTTATTACAGCAGAATAAATAAGCCAGAAGTGTACAAGTTAGAGTTTTTCAAGCTTTCTTAGGCCTTTTCTTTATCTCATTTCAAGTTAGGTTACTGGCTTAAAAGAACTCAAAAGGTGAAAAAGACCTCACACTATTATTCACTTTAGCACATGTGTGACCTGAAGAGGATTAAAGGTTTGTTCAATCTCTATTCATAGTATTCTTAAAGAGTTTTCAAAGGACCTTTTAAACAAAGGTTGCCAAACAAAGCACTTCTTTTGTTGCTACTTAGCTGAGGCCTGTTGTCAATTAATAAGCAGGCTTTCACTGCAGTGTAATTGGGGCTTTCAATTTTAATTATGCTGCATACATATAGAAAATGTGAATGTAATATTAATAACAAAATAAAATTGTGCATATATGTGTGTGCGTGTATACATACATACATATACACACATCCTCCACAAACACAAGCACACAAATCTCCACGTAACACTATACAATGCACTGTTACAACAGGTGCTATGTTCCACCACAGACTTGGCTGCATTTCAATAGTACCTTTAGTCTGTATCTCCAGAAAATGCTTTGATGTTTTACAAATAGTCTGTATAAATAATAATTATAGTTAAAGCTAGAATAGGTACTGTGGTTACATTTATCCCAGCCACCAATATATTTTTAACATTTTTAATTAATTAAATTTAATTTTGTAGACCAAAATTTTATTGAGGATTTACTTTCTGGAAAAGTTTGAATTAAAGATGTTCCACTCCATTTGATGACCTGAAAATGCATGTGTTTACTATCTTTCAACCTTTTCCTGAATAAGCATGTCTTGAGCTTATAATAAATAGCCTTGATCATAATAAAACAGTCTTCTTTTAGGGTGGGAAGGAAATTACATTTTGATATGACCACATTATGAGATTTTGAAAAATCATATATTGTACTTATACACTGCAATCACACCAGACATCTGGAACTCAACATAAACACACTTATTTGTATGCACTCACACATATGTATGCTTATATATAGAGATATACACATTATATATATGTGTATATGCACTATTGTATGTGGAGATAAGTAGACATAGAGATAAGTGTGGATATATATATCGATATACTCACAAGTGTTCTTGTGGGATTTTGACCCCATTAAATAGAAATAGAAATTATTTATTATCAGAGGAGATATATATGTGATACAGAAGGATTATATCCTTATTTGAATAATTAATCTAGCTCAAAAGGGAAGTGCATAGAGGAAGTGGAATAAACTAACTGCCAATGGAAGCAAAAGTACCATGTGCGAGCGTATGAGATTGTCCTAAGCTACAGCCTCACCATAAAGGAGGGAGGGCTGCTTATCTACCAGATGTAGTAAAAGATACGGCTGTACTTCTTCAGCATTTACAAGAACGAAGCCAATGATCTGCAGGTGCCTTGGGGCATCGAAAGCTTAGGGAGGGTGAACTGTAGAGAACTCCAGGCAGACATGGCCTCAGTCTGGGTGGAGAGTCTGTACTTTTTCTCGGCTATGGCCACACCATACGGCACCAGATCGGCCTCCACTAGTGGAGGGAGAGGAAACTTTCTCACCATGTGCTTTTTCCCCTTCAGAAAATCTGCCTCTGAAAATTAAGGTTGGAGGAAGGGTTTTTTCCTGTCTCATTATCAACTCCGTAGTATAAATCTCATCTTTCAGTTTTTATCCAACTACTTCTAAACTGCGGAACTGAATCTTTATTTATATTCCTAATTGTTATTCCTAATTTCTTGTGAGCTAGAAGAATTTATAAATCTTTGAAAAGCAAACTCATTACAGAAATCTTTACTCTTTCATTCTTTCTTTAAAATCTCTAAGAAATCATGTATATTCCTGGGATCACTGTGTGTGGGTAATATAGACATTTTTATACACACATATGCCATTACTGATATATGTGTGTGTGTAATTCCTGTATTACATGCGTAGATATACAATGTGCTAATGTGGGACTTTTTCAGAAGTCCGTAACTTGATGACATAAAAACAGAACATATTTGTCATATACAGCCTCTATATTAGAAGGGAGATGTCTATATTTGAGTGGTAGAAAACTACATGAACGGAGCCCTGTGTTTATATAGTTAGCCTAAAGGATTTCTTAACATTTAAATGAAATACCAGTATATAGTTCTGTTTGACTTCTTTGGTACGATGCAGCTCTCGTAAAATGTAGCTCTGGACATAATGCAACTTTGCCCTGAAGATTTTGAATCCATTAGAAGAGCACTGGTTTTGTATAATACTCTTGCTGAATATACCAAAGTACTCAAACTGAGTATAAACCTGACAAAAATCCATAGTGCATGTTTGGAGGCAGGCTTGCCCAACAGATCACATGCTTCTTCCATAAAGATTCACCTTTCCATAAAAATTCATTTGTTTTTGTTAACATTGAAATTCAAGTATATTTTCTACCTTAAGGATGGACTGACTTTCCTCTAGGTCTGTGCAGGTCCTAGTGTTAGGACTATCCTGACAAATATCAACAGCAATAAGTAACATAAGGTCATTTGCATTGAAAGATGACAAGATACTCTGGATATAACTCCCACATCAGACCCAGAATTGAAATGGCTCCTACTCAAGAATTCATGATACAACAGGTAGTAGCAATGCCCTGTAGCTACTCTAGGATGAAATGGCTTGAGTTAAAGACATGTGAGCTTTCGGGGCACTGAGAGTGTGTACTTTTTTTTGTGCTGTATTGACTCAGAAGAATCACTTCTGACAGGAGATAAAAACCGTAAGTGCTGAAAGTTATTCTCCCCCATGTGGTGTCTACAGATCTTGCCCAAGAATGCCAGATGAAGCTTCTAAAAGTTACAAATGTGATATAGTGCATGACATTTAAGCTAAAAACCTAAAAAGTGAGGTTAATAACTTCTTCAGCATGAGAAAGAAATGGTGTATGATGAGCTGATGTATTTTGTGGAAGACATATCTGTAAAACAGGCACTTCCCTTGCCTTGGATCTTCTCTAGGGTCCTCCTTGCATGGCGAGGAATGCCACAAGGAAAAGAATATCACTGCTGCAGACCTTTTCTGAAGTCTTCAGATCTTGCTTGCAAAAACATTCAAAGTTCTGTGTATTCCTTTTCAATATGCTCTAAAGCTAGTTGTTTCAATGGGTCCATAATCATATAAATCTGCTACGTCTAATGACCTGCAGAAGGAGAGGTTTGTATTCATACAGCCTGTGAGAATGTGTGAGCCATTAAGAACTGCAACATAGGTCAGGGAAAGGTCCAGTTAGCCCAATATACTCTGTACAAAAGTATAAAAGAAAGAGTATTTTAAAAAGAGGAACTGTAGACTGATTCTTAGTAAATTAGATTTTGAGAATCAGCATGTCCAGGAATTTTTGAGCTAGAAGCTATATCTAGACCTTCATTTAAGAAGTCCGTGGAAGGTCTACCTTCTGTGACATTTTCTTGCCTTTTTCTCCTCTGTTTGTACTTTTGAGCCCTGCAACATCATGCCACAGTGAGTTCCATAACTCAGCACTTTTGCTTTTCTTTCCTTTGTTTTCAACCTGCTGTCTGGGAGCCCCTTAGTTTCTTGTACCACTGCCTTCCAGTCACATTCTTCATAACGTCAGGATTTTATTTATCTATAATATGTCTCCCAGTCACCTTTTTCCTACACCTTCTAGCCTTTTCTCATATAGAAATCACTGCATACTTTTGCTCATCTTCGTTGCTTTTCCAGCTGCTCCAATATCCTTTCTGAAAGAGGATGACTGGAGACACACACAGTGTGTGACACATAGGCAAAAGAGTGTATAAGGCAGTATAATGGTGTTTTCTGTTTTCTCTTTCTTTAAATGGCCAAGTTTGTATTTGCCTTTTTGGCTACAGCTGAATACTGAGTCAATGCTTTCAGAGATTTGTGCATCCCTGTCCTAGGCTAATTTACAGCAGTCATTGTATTTCTATACGGAGGGTTATTCCCTTTTCCTGCATACATACATGTATTCATCTGCTATTTTGTTATGTAACCAGCTGTTGTTTTGGGTTTTGTTTTGTTTTGTTTTGTTAACTGTTTTGTTACTTAACTACAACTGTTTACAATCAGCTTCATGTTTGACCATTCCAAGTAAGTTTATATCACTGACAGTTTTATTAGCTCCTTATACGCTGTCTTTTCCATACCATTTGCAAATACATTGAATGGCATAGATCACAGCAAAGATGAGATTTCTGAAAGTGTAAAGCAAGTTTCCAAGAAGAATTTCTCTCTTCTGTGATTTTTTTTCTCTGTTGTAGCTCAAAGATTAAAAAGTCAAAGATAGACTTCAGTAAGTCCATTGTCGTTTAAGAGTGTAATCCTATAGCATCTGAAAAGAAAACAGTGCCTTGAAGATCCAAATACCTAAAATATGGGAAAATGTGGCTGTGCGGAGTATCTTCAGTCTGTTTTCGGAGAAAAGCAACAAACTTTGAGACAACTGTCTCTATTCATGGGGAAATACTTATGTAATTAGTTATTGCATTTTTTGGTGCATTATATATTATAGAGATGCAATTATTAAATAATTTGTAGCGATCAGGAGGATTAATCTGCCCAGCTATTTAAACTTAGATCTAAGGTAGCAGCTTTCCTACTTGTGTTTAGTCACTTTAAACTCAGGTGTATATCCAAGCCCTGCACAGAGGTTCTGTCTGTAGTCGGAGGAAAGATGCACATCCAAAGGATGTTTCAGCCCATCCTAAGACAGGTGTCCCAGAACAGCAGGATGAGTCACCATCTGGAATAGTGCCCATCTTTCACCATTAACTGTGGAGAGCACCTAAACAACTAGCTAGGCTAGACACCTAACTTTTAAATGATAACAGATAATTGAGCTGAATCTTACCCCACATATATTGATTCATTTAATCCTCATTATAGCTACAGACTGAATTTTTGCAAGCACAGGTAGCTGGGTTGGTAGCTATGGTAAAAGACATCTGCAGAATTTCTTATTTCAGATAGAGTCATTTCCTCTGAAAAGGTTTCCAACAAGTCCTGGATCTTAAAGGCTCGCTTACAGGGAAAAGTAAGTGCATTTGACAACTTTTCCATGTAAGTGGAAATTATGCCAGTTTAATTACACTGATAAACTCCATGTGGAAATTCTTATTTTAGAATGAGAAGGGCTTTTAAGCTTCAACTTCTTCCAGAGAAACATTACCAAAATTTAAAAAAACATAAGGAAAATCCTTTAAGCAAACAGATCACCTTTTACAACTTAGAGAAGATGTTTGCTGATAGAACTAGAGCATTTTGATTTATCATCTTACTTTAGACATCCACTATAGCCAAAATAAGTAAAAAGGGACATAGAAGTATAGTACTATAAAGCATAACAAATTCAAGGGGTTTTTTGTGAACTCGATAGAAATTGTCGTCTTTTTTTTTCCTATGAATCAGACTGCTTCACAATAAAACCTCAGTTGTGAATTTTTGACTTTTGGATGACTGATTTCATCCTTCTAGAAACCAACTTATAAGCTTATTTTATCTTAGCATGATAGTTTTTAGTCCTTAACAATATAGAGAGAGTCTTAAGTTTACCTCTGACTTAATTAATTTATCTCCCCATTAGAAGAAGTTGGGAAGCATTGGCAGCTGCTGTTGCAAGCAGTACGCATCCCAATTTAATTGCTACTCTGTCATTAGACTCTGGTACTCCGAAAAAGTTTAGGAATATAAACACCTTCTATTTCATGAGATGTACTTCGATGGCCAGACGCCTGGGAAAAAATTAAGGGGAATGGAGAAAGAAGGTGGATATCGCTACTGCCTCAAGCCTTCTGTTTATGAAAACAGCCTTCCAACAGTCTGCAGCATGTCAGCATATAGTCAAAGTCGGTTTTTCCAATCTGCCCTTGCGATACGTGTTGGACATGAGTGCCAACATACACATGCTTTTCAAACCGGCTTCTATACGTTATAGATGGTACCTCTGAGTTGCTGCCAGTTGTTTTCTTTCCTGCAGCTGCCTTTCAGTTAATAACAACAATAAAAAAAGCCACCTCCAAACCAAATATTTCACAAACTAAAAAACCAGAGGTGCAGATACCTGCAAAATAGTAACAATAGCTGTTCCTGGCAGTGGAATAACCATTTCAAGAGGAAAGAGGACGGTGTCCAAGCTGGCAGTGAGGATGCGGTGGGTGGAGGTGAGGACAACAGCAGCCTTTCCCATCTCACCTTTCCTGTGCTTTCACGTGCTGCTTATGGCTCTTGCAGGAGCCTGGGAAGTGCATGGCAACAGGCTTGAGCCAAAAACTGGACAAATTGTTTACTAACTGCAGCTGCAAAAGGATTTTCAGGGTCCTGTCAGAAGTGCCAGCATCAAGGGCAAGCTACATGCAAAACATTGCAGATGTTTCTCTGAGAGTTCAGAAGGAGAAAAGCTTTGCTTTCAGTTAAATTCCTCACTGCCTCTGCTGCTTCTGCTACACCACCTGGCCAGACTGATACTGGGGGTACTGTAGAAACAAGCTAGCCTGAGAGTGGCTGCTATGATAAATTGTCATGGATGCTGTGTTTGTTTTTTTGGAGAAAATCAATCCACATACATATTATTTCTCATGAAGTCAACTCATAAACTATAGGAGGGAACACTGGAATGATCTAAATGTAGCCAACTGGCCAGCTCCCCTGGAAAATGCCAACTATATATCCTTATATCTGCTCAATTACCCTCAAAGAAAGGATTGATGCTTATTAAACAACAATCATATCAGCATGCAAGTGATCTGAGATGCCAATATAATTTCAGGCACTCATGTGAGCAGTCTCCCCCTGCACTGTTGTGCAAATTCCAGCAGGAAATGGATTCCAGGAGGCTAAATTCTGCCCTTGGATGTTTGCAGGAATTACCCACTGACAAGTAGGCATTTGTTTAGCTCTTTCATTAGATAGTGTGTCACGTCAATTAATCATTTTCCTTGTCTTCCACATAACCTTCCCCTCGCACAAGCCAAATTCCTGAGTCATCATTTGTTGTGGATGCAGAGGACCAGGTCCTTAGCCAGTAAACCAGTATAGTTCCTTACACTGGAGCATTAATCTGCTTCCTGAGGTTTATTTCTTGTCCCTTGGCTACCAAGCATAGTCACTTTCAGTGCTGTATGTGTCACTATTTTATTATTATTCTCTTTTATTTAGTTTGTCAGCTTTCATTCATATATTCACCATTTTATTAATCATGTTTTCCATTAATTACCACTATTCCTTCACTCTGTCAGTAAAAATAATCTGCCTTCACTCTTCAACCTCTCCCAAATATCCTGTGGCTGAAGAAAATCTAAACTCTTTTGCACTAATTTCTCAGCCACATAGGAAAGATGGTAAGAACCCAGTGGTTTAAACTCCTTTCCACTCTATTTATTGCAAAGAAGTAGCAATCACTGCAAAGAAGCCCTGCAGGACCCATTTTAGCAGTAGTAATTATTTCAGCAGAGGATGAAGAAGCCCTAATCAAAGATCAGGGATGGAATATTTTAAGGGGAACAGAAGAGTATGGATGGAGGAAGTCCCTGGGAGCTTTTACAGCTTGAGCATTATACTAGAAGGAACAGGAGAGAGAATCCTGAGGACGATGCTGAGGCACAGAGATGGGGTGGGATGGGGAAAAGTAAAGCCCCTTCCCTCCTTTCTCTCTTTTCCTTCTACTCCCCGTGGTGCATCTTCTGCTAGCAAATACATAAAACATTATCAAAATTTGAATTGAAGTAGTTGGAACAGGTATAATGGTATTTAGAAACCTGGATAAGACATTGTCCAGGGTTAAAAAGTTTTGGATATGACAACAGGCTGTTAAGGCTTGAGGAAATAGTATATGGAAAAGGAGAGGTATCTGGTTAAAAATAAAGAAGAGTAGTCATAATGTTCTGATTTTAAATCCTTGTAACTTTGTTTTACCTAAAAGTTATAACATTTTTCTCTAATTTTATATTTAATTCTGTAATATAATAAAAAACGTAAAGCTTTTTTACCCAAATTCAAATTCTACCACAGTTTAAGAAAATAAAAATTCTGAAAGTTTATTCAAAATACAGATTTCACCCTGAAAAGAGAGAAACTACAGGATTCCTCTAAGTATTCCATTACTTTTAATAAGTTGGACATGGGAAGCACTCAGATAATACTGTTTTAAACAGCACTATAAAAATGAAAAAGAAAAATAGAAGTAAACATAGGGAGAGAGCCTCTTTACTTCCCCTTGTTACAGAGGCAAATGGATATTCCACTAAAACTTAAAGGTGACATATCCAAAATTGATGAAAGAATTGTTTCTCCTCTTGACAAGAAGCACTGTTAGCTTGCAGTTTTTCTTACCACAAAATACAGTTAAGACTAAGGTCTTGGGAGATTTTCTATATCAATCTGAAAACGGATTGAGAAAAAGCCACATTGAAGATCTGCCTGGAGGATTTGATTCATTCTGAGCATGAGCAGAAAGAAATTACCAGTAGCTCCATTTATGATTGAAGTGGAATCTGATGAAGTGAACCCTAAGTGGTTGCTCACACTGGAGATCAGGAGGAATGGATAAGAGAATAACAAATATGAAATTTTTCCTGAAACGCTCTTTTTTAAAAAATAATAAAAGCAATGGAATTTGTGTGGCTGACTCCCAAGTTAATTTGGAAAGCCTTAATTAGTGGCTATAAAGAATATTTTTTTCCTGAGTAGGAGTAACATCAGTTGTTCAGCATTAAGAGAAAATCAATTTTTCTGTGATTCTTTACCACTGCTATATTAAAATCCAAGTTTATTCAAAGTGTTTCGCTCCAGCTGTTTATAATGAATGGAGACAGAATATGTGGATCTTGCAAAACTGCCAGTGAATTGCCATGGGTTCATTTGTAAAGAATCTATCAAACCACTAGGTAAGGAGCAAAAATTATGTCAGCTGCTATCTGAGTTGAAGAAATACATTGAAGGACAGAGTTTTTGGATGGCAGAAGCCCTATAGTATAGTCATAGTGTGATGCACAGAAAATCATTATTTGCCTTCCCAGTAGCAACCACTTGCACCTCTTTCCAGGGCTCCCGATACACAATCCTTTCAACAGATCCTAAACATACTATGTAAGGAGTGCAGAAAAAGCAGCCATTATTGGTACAAATTAATCACAGGGAAAATGTCCCACAGGAACTCTGCAGTGCATAGCCTCTTCTTACTTTCTTTCCCTCAAGGTTTACATTTTGTGTTTACACAGACTGGGGACCGAAGAGGATTTTTATCTCCCCTAATTTTAACCGTGTGGAAATTAGACATCTAATTTCATGCTTTGTGGTCAAAGGAGACCAGCATCACTAGAGCATAGTTTACCCCAGCTGTCTTTGACATATGTCTTTGGATGGGACAAATACCCCTTTGTAGGTACCTGTGTCTGCTCATTAATTATAGAGGGAGCCTTGATAAGTAATTTAGACTAGACATACTACCTTTAGAAGATAAAGCTAGGTGAGATGGATGGAACTCTGGCTTCAGTGATCAAGACCCAGTTCCATGTGCAAACTTTCTATTAGTAACAAGATTTCTAGGAGTTCTTCTGTGCTAGCCAAAAGGGTGCACATTGTGGGCATTCAGCCACTTTGGGTATCAATAGGCAATAATAGAGAAGACAGCTAATAAAAATATTCTTACAGGTTATAAATAAATCACACTCCAGAAGGTTAGATAAAGTTGAACAAAGAGAAACATTTTTCTGTACTTACTAGAATGCTATTCAGTTTTCTAAACCTGCCAAACTATAATTATACTTTAAGAGTCTTGCTTTCTCTCATCCTATACTTTATGGAACTACAGATTTGCTATGTTAGAATTGCTCTGAATAAAGTCATGAACGTTTTTTCCATAAGAATATTTCCATATTTTTTCCCCTGGAGAAAAATGTATGCGTGGGCAAAAAGTTCATATTTCCTGATGAGGAGAGTCAAAATAAAACTTTGCAAATATTTCATAACAAAATTTCATAAAAAAGCTTTTTGCCTTTTTTTTTTTTTAAAAAAAAAAAAGTTCATTTGACTCAGAATGACCTTTCTGTACTTCAGTGCATTTATTTAGACTGACAAAAAGAAGGTTTGGAATATTATTTCAGAATGCCCAATGATTTTGGTTGCAAATACATTATATTTGACATCTAAACTGAAACTTCAAGAATATTTCTTCGGTGAGAAATCTATGCTCTTTGACTTCTCGTCCCCGCTCAGAATTCAGAAAGCAATTGTAAAGTGTCAGATGACTTCCTGAGAGAGGGAAGATCCATTTTTAGAACAGAGGGTCTTAGTATGTTACAACAGGGTTTAGAGTCCCTCATTATGATGAAGGCCCCATTATATTGCTTGTTACAGTAGGAGAAGACAGTCCCTACCCAGACAGATTACATGCAAGAGGATTGCTGACTCCCCCGTTATTTAGACATAGGGTGCAGAGGGATACCTAGCTGCTCAAGGTCACATAGGAAATATGTGGCATCCCCGGAGCAGCGCTCCGCTGCTTCAACCACAAGATCATTTTAGGGTTATGTGGAGTGCAAATCACAGTAGAATTTGGACTTAAATAGTATTATTATGTTTTAAGTTGTTTGTTGTGTTTGATTGCACAACCATAAGTGGTTACTTGTTTTCTAAGAAGGGCCAGTTCCTTGGACCATTATGAACAGAAACTTCCGAACTCATGGTTAAATGCAAGATGCTGAATGAGGTAATTTCTATATGCTTTCTACCACCTGATAACAGTCTTTAGAAATACATGCTTTCAGAAACCTCAGGTCCATTTCTGGTGGTTCCCTGCTTTAGGAATATTTTCTTGCTGATAAATTAGATGCTGACTCAGGGCACCAGAAGGCCGTTTACCACTTCTTGTAGAGAGATATATACCTATATATATGTTTGCAAATGATATATATAGTTAGGGCTTTGGTTATATATTTAGAGTTATATATATACACATATATATTTAGCAAACATATTTTTCAAGTTCTATAATAGTCTAGGAAAGACGTCTGGCTAGGTTTTTCTCATAAAAACACTGGTGCTTGGCAGTGCTGGGTGTGGGAAACCACATCTTAACTTGAAATCCAAAATGCTGACCTGACACCATTAGGGTGTAGCTTGTGCTTGGTTGCTGGCTTCTTTCACACACAGATTTTAACTCTATCCCTCCTGACATCATGCTGGAACATAACCTGACTTGCTTACTCAAGGCCAGGTTTCGCCTTCCTGACTCACATCGGCTTCAGCTGGGCAAAGCCCTTAACTTTAAACACATGCTGGAAACTCAAGCTCACATCTAAAGTTCACCACATGCTTATGCAGGTCTCCAAATAGGCCACTGAGAAATGTCTTACTCGGTTTTTTTGGTTGTTTTTTTTTTTCTTTCGCTTGCTTTCCGTTTTTTAACAGCTAAGATTGGACAACTCACCAACAGTGAGGTATGCTTTACCTGGGACTAGTATATCCCGTTCAGGTGAAATTTCGAATGAATGCGGTGTATTTACATGACAAATGTGTAAATGTATCACACATAAATACACTGGAAGTAGATTTATTGCAGTCACTACAGTTTCACCCTCTCTACCCCTTCCCTTCTCCCACAAACTTTTATTGGGTAAAACACGCAGATTTACAAAATCCCATTAAAGAGGAGACATCCAGCTAACCCCGTAACTACATGCAAAAGAAAAAAGAAAAAAAAAAAGGTCGGTGAGGGGGAAATCTTTATTTTAAAAACAAAAGTCACAATTGCTTTTTCATTTAAAATACTCATATTTTAATTGTTATTTTTGTTTCAAATAGGAAAAAAAACAAAAACAAAAACAAAATTCCAATAATGCTTGTAGGACTATGGCTCTCTTCTAAAAAGCTGATATGTTAAAAAGGGTGAGGGAGGTGTTTCAGTCGCAGATGATGAACTGGTGAACAGGGAGACTGAGTGACACAGACAAGGTCACACCAAATTTCTGTGGCAGGGCTCAAAGTTCATCACAGCTCCCAGAATAAGTTCAGTTTTAACCAGAAGGCCATGCACCTTCCCTTTTGACAATCACTCCCTTCATGCTATGTAATGCATGTCTTCCATTTAAAATATTTGAATTTGATATTCTCTGTAGACCTGAGCTTGCAGCTGCTCTGTTAATGGAAATATATTTGAATTCAAGATGAAAATGAACAATCCACTTCATGTTAATAATGAACTCTGTTTCTCTTGCACTCTTTAATTTAATATTGAAGTCAAAGTATTTTCTGTAGTCTTTCACATTCACACACACACTCATTGGAGTTCTCAGCTGCCCCATGCAGGTTTGCAGGGATCAAAATGGTCGATGGTTGGACTCGATGATCTTGGAGGTCTTTTCCAACCTTAATGATTCTATGATTCTATGATTCTATGAAAAGAGAACTCCTGGGCTCTGGTGAGGGACTTTGCAGACTCTTAGACAAAGAGACAGAGGTAAACCATTAAAATTGTGGGGTAAGCACAGGGTTTACAGAATTTTGCTTAAATGATCAGCAACAACATTAGAATATTATTTCAGGCCTGAAGGGACAGTAGAGGATACACTTCTCATGAAACTCTTCCTGAGCTGTCTGGAAGATCAGGCAGATCATTCCACCCTGGTGAAAGCAGATCATGTATTTTCAAAGTAGTTAAATCTGGAATCTACAGTAAATGTCATGACTGTACATTACATCAGCTGTGGATATGAGTAACACTAACATATTTTATGATATCTAAAAGCTCTTTGTTTCTGGACTGCAAGACAAATAGGCATTGGGCAAATGGCATTATATATACAGAATTACAGAAATCTAACCTAAGTAGTGTTACATGGTTTGTATACAGTTTAAAGATCTACCAGTATTATTGGCTGCAATGTCTAATGGAAGATTTTAAAAATAAGCATTTCATGTAAAACTTTAGCACCCCACAATTTATTGTATTTTGACACCACTAAACTTAACAATACTCTGGCTGCTAACTTCCCCGGGTCCAGAACTTCACTGTCATACAAATAAGGGGCCTGTTCGCTGCAGGAGTGCAACTTGCAGACTCGGCCGTGCCATTCCAGCATCCCTTGACCTGGGTTAGGCTGTCTTGGGCTAACTCTGATTAATATCATTTTATGACAATGAAAGGATCACAGTTGCACAGAGCTGTGATGTCTCTTTTTTCAAAGTTCCTTTTCACATTTATAGGAATCAAGGCAACATTAGGAATGACCCAGCCACTCAGCAACAATCACATGTCATTCTGGTTTTGATTTTACAGCACACCAAACTAATTTCTTCTGACAAAACTCATGCAGGATCTTTTCTTAGAATATCCTCTAATTCACCACAGATGGAAGCTGCTATGCTAGCTGCGAAGGAAGGCTGCTCATTACTTGCTAAATATATTTTCTCTTATGTGATCTTCTTTGCAGAAGGCAGATGTGTTGCGTGTAAGTTGTTTGCATGCGCCTGTTTGCTTACAAATACAGCAGTGCACACAGGAGGCATGCAATAAGCATGCATACACTTGTCTTTTTTAATGAGTTTTATCTTTGCTTGTGTCTATAAAATTGAGTACTTGAGAAAAGTACTTGGGGCAAGGATGACTGAAGGATCTGGCAGACCCCAAAAATTATTTATCTATGTGAAGATAATTTACAATAAAACTGTTCAGACTCTAGATTTAGTTTGTGAAATGTGCATGAGAATTTTTTATAAAGTATAACAAAGATAAAGCACAGGGTTAATCAGAACCAAATGTTGCTTAGATTGGCACCCTAATGTTCTCTGATCAGTGTGACGATTAGCCTCAGATATTTTGAACAACAGTTACTCAAAAAATATTATATTACCTTCCATGTCTAAAGAGGCTTAGTAACAATAAATATTCTCTTCAAGATGCTATTATTTTCAGTGCAGATAGGAAGGCTTGACTGGACAACAACTGCAGGAGTGTATCTAATTCCTTGTGCACAGAAGTAAAAATTAACACTTTAGCTCTTACAGGGAGACATACACATTTAATTTAGCATATTACTCCATTCTCTTGTGAAAAACTAACAGATTATGATGCACAGGGATTCAATCTTATGAATATTCCCATTTCCTGAGAATTAGCCTATCATCAAATATCAAAATGGGGCAAAAATGGTCCTCCATGAAACAAATCCTCTAAAAAGCAAGTAAAGTTATGATGACAGTTACCTTGACACTTATGGAAAGAAAAGGATACCTTGTTTTTTTAACCTGATGGAACCTGCCTGTTAGACACTGACACCTCCTAGGTGGGTTCAGGTGGGCTCTTCATTCTGGACGTCAGAGAAAGTGTCCGACCAACACCCACTGTAGGTTAGTACTCACAGCAGTGACAGGATCCTCTGCTGTTAAAATGCATTTCTTTTAATTGAATTTATTTGTTTGCAAAAAGAGTTTGTTTTCAGGGCTACAGTGAGACATAACCACCATAAAAATAGCTCCAGACTAGCCTCTCGGCCACCTGTAGCATTACTAGTAAACTAAGAAGCAGGGATTTAGCAAGTGGAAGGCCTGAGCAGAGAGGTGTGGCTTGCAGCTCTTTTAAAAGTAGCCAAGTACATACTTAATTGCATTTCTGCAGGGAATACATTCCAGAAATGTGGGCTTGCTACCAAGAAAACTCTGTCAGCAACAGAACCGGCTTGTGGTTAAGGCACTGGACTGTGACTCAGGATATCTGGGTGCTAGTCACAGCTCAGCCACAGGCTTCCTCTTGACTCGAAGCCAATTATTTAATCTTATTTTCCCACAGGTAAATCGAGCAATAACTCTCTCCTTTCTTTCAGGGAGGTTGTTAGGAGAAAAATTCATTAGTGTGTGCAAGGTATTCAGAGTCTACTTCTTAGATAAGCATTTTGGGAGAGGGATCATACAACATCTAGCAAAAGGAAGAAATCTATTGGGGTCTCAAAGGGTTTCCATAACATTAGGTTATATCCAAATCATGGTAAGTGGACCAGAAAAGCCAATAAATAAATAATGCTTCATTTAATCTCATGCTAGTTGGAAGATCAGACTTCTCTAAATCATGTTGCTACTGTTTTGCCATCTGCTGGATTACTGTGTTTCGGGTTTTTTGTTTGTTTGTTTAAAGAGGGCAAAGAAGTTGCTAGGTGTATCAGTGCTGATCTTCAACCTCAAAAAAAAATCCAAAGAATACTTTCTAATGTAAAAATTACCTTCAGAGGTGAATAATATCTTTTTTTACATAATTTTCATAGGTGAAAAGCAGAGCAAAGAAAAATTCTAGGCACACACCAGGAAATGATTGGTAGAAATCATGGTACCCAGCTTTATCACAGCCACATCTCTTCCTAAAGTGGTGGGGGAGAACAGTGTCTTGGACTGCAAAAAAATTGACAGTTGCCTGTCCTAGCATGCTGTGCTGGACTATATCTAACCAACACCCTGGTCTCGTAGAGCCCGTTCTGGGTAAACTGAGACAAAGCCATGGCCCATGGCAGATTGAGCGAGCTCCCCATCAGCTCCAACCTATCTTGTAGTGCACATTTCTTACCCAGATAGATGTTCCTAAAGTGGTGGTGGAGAACAAAAATAGCTTATTAGAGTGAATTTTCAGTACCTTACTTTGTGTCTTGGACTGCAAAAAATTGACTAGTTGCCTGTCCTAGCATGCTGTGCTGGACTATATCTAACCAACACCCTGGTCTGCATACACGTAGAGCCCGTTCTGGGTAAACTGAGACAAAGCCATGGATTGTGGAAGATTGAGCGAGCTCCCCATCAGCTCCAACCTATCTTGTAGTGCACATTTCTTACCCAGATAGATGTGCAGCACTTGTGTAAGACAAATCCACTCTGATATGAGTAGCCAGTGCCAAACAGGAGGATAAATCACAACAGCATAAACTTTATTTTACACCCCTTCTGAAGGTCTCCACCAGAGATTTGCTCAGGTTGTAACTCCATCAATGCAGACAAGGTGATGGAAACTTCCTTAGTCCAGAACGACTGTAACACCCTGGCTGACGGCAGAGGAAAGGAGTTTGTGACTATCAATACTTATCTTTTACCTAATGCATCATTTTGATAGCTGTATCATCAGATGCTGCCTTATTGTTGTGTCCTCCCCAGCCTGCTGGTAGAAAAGGCAGGGAAAAGGGGAGGGTTAGCAGTGACCCTGCAAGGAAAGCATTGATTGAGGACACAGAGCTAAAGTGCCAGCTCCTGGGCAGGCAGTGCATGCCTAGGCAACAGTAAAGGGCAATGAATTTCAGGCACGCAGATGGAGATGGTCTTAAAACCAAAACCAAACCAAATCTACTTTTGTTCTTTCTGCCTTTCTGATTTCTCAGTTTCAGCAACTGAGTGTGGATCTCATCCTGTAAAGGCCTTGCTTAGATCTACTTTGCTCACATCAATAAATCCAGAGAGCCAAATGCTACAGAGCTGAACTTCTCTAGGAGGAAAATGGTCTGGGTTCGGCGTATTCAGAGCAGGGTGTGAAATTATTGGTGTGCGTTTCATTCTCAGCAACAGGAATAAAGCTTTCCTAAAACTACACTGCACTCTAATAACTTTAAGAGGCCTGGCTCTGTTTCAGTTTTAATGCTTTTCATTCAAGGTCTATGTTTTTTTACAGCATGTCCCTTAAACCAAATCTGCCGTTCTTGTGAACCAGCAGTGAACATCTGTCCCACGCCGCACACCTTCCTGTACTGGTTTCCTTGTTCTTTCCTTTTGCATAACCAGAAAGGGTGAAGTTCTGACCACCCCCCACCCTCACTGCATGTCCCAACTCCTCAAAAGAAAAATAAAAGCACTATTTTTATTTTATTGCAACTATTTGAACAGGAATGTGCTACCCTATCAAAGTTTGCCAGGATCTTAGCCTAGGAAAAACAGAGCCAATAAAACTTTGATGAAATTGCCTGCTCTACTATCTTTTCTGTTCCTAATGGAATATGTAGAGAAACAGAAGACATCAACTAATGTTGCTTTTATTACCCTTATTTTTGCTGGTTAGCTGTCTGTATGGCCACAGTGCCCGGGACACCCAGCAGGATTCCACAAAAATTCCTTTATTTTTTTTAATAAAAGCTTGGAATAGAAAACCGTGACTCAAAGGACAAGTTCATGCCTACCCAGGCATCTATGGAGGGATTCTTCCGTGTCTAACAAACACTGTGGGGAAGGACTTCAAGGTGTTTGTTTGGGAGCTTCACAAGTGAGCAAGGGATATTGGCAAGTCCAAGGCAGAGTACCAGGGAAGCTGGCACAACAGCAGTGATGAAAGATAAGGAGGTGATAGGTAGCACAGAGCCTTGAAAATTAAGATACTACAGTGTGGTGGAAGAGACCGAGGAGAAAGAAAGGACAGGGAGACACAGGTAATATATGACTAGTAAAAGTAATAGCCTGAAAAAATACAGTTCAGCCAGAGTGTAATCAGAGCAGGACAGGAAGAGGAGAGAAACTCTCTCTTTTACAAGTTTATTTTGAATGGGAGCATTAAACTACCTAGTGTGGCATGTTAATTAATTTTTACATTGTTATTTCATTCTACATTACTGTGCTATTATTCAGGCCTGTATATAAAAAAAAACTGTTAAGAAGTATGACTGATTGTGTGTTTGAACTTTCAAACACCTTGTTTGTTTGGTTTTGATTGTTTCTTGCCAGATGGTTAAGCATATGTTTAGCAGTTTTACAGGGGGAGAAAAAAACAACAAAAAACCCAACACATGTAGTATACAGTTAAGAGTTTAAAAGGCACTGGCAACACTTATTAGCTTCTAACACAAAACTAATGTTAAAAATAGTCATAGTGGCAGGATACAGTTTAGGGCTGAGAAGACCTACGTTTAGTTCCCTGTACCTCTAGAGATACAGGATCCACAGACTTGGAAAGGAACTAACTTGCTTAACTTCAGCAATCTAAAATTTAGCTGAGTAGTCTAAAGTAGTTGCATCAGATAACTTTCTTATCCAGTGACAACAGAGTTATCTCTGAGGAGTTTATTTGCCTGCCCTGTCTGAAACACCTACCTTCAAATGGGAAAAATCACCTTGGGGAGGTGTCTGTTTCTCTTCTTTGATTACTGACGGAGCCTAAGCCCTTAAATTGGACTCAACACCCACCTTTTAGATGACTAAATTTAGGTGTAATCTAAACAATCCCATCTCATTTTATAACACTGTCCAGGATGATTGCCAGATATTGCACAATTAAAGCAGAGGAGAACAGAAGCATTCCCTTGTCAGGAGTGAGACGCTGGAGTGGTTCCTGTTGCTTGTGTTCCCCTTTTTGATGTGTTGTTCTTCTGCTTTTTCAACTTTTTACATTCATTTCCAGCTAGAAACCGTAGCCTAGATTAATCCCACCTCATTATAGACACTTAAGCGAGGTATCTAAATTAGGATCCTGGTTGCCCTTGCTTCCTGTGCAGATGATCAAAAGAAAGAGGCAGACGCTCACGTGCAGAGGGCGGTTGGGAGGTGCCAGGCTTGCTTTACAGGCTATGGGGGATCCCAAAGTGATCCCTGCAGCTCAGGTGCTGCAGGTAGTTGAGGTTAAATAGGAAAATATGAGCTTAAGTGACAGCTGCTTGTAACAACTGGAATTCAACCTCCTCTAAAGGTCTACTCTAATGCAGGGAAGCAGTGAAAGAAGGCTTTTAATCCTTGAAAGAATTAGACCTGTCCTCGAAACTCTGTCTATAAATAGTGGATTATTTCCTAAAGGAAGACATGATAGTTCATGCTTGATTATGATAACTCAAGGTAATCATCCTGATTTTGCCCTACAGTGACTAACAGGGACATTTGGAAGTATAAACTGATGAAAGAAGAAAAAATTAATAATACCACAGAACACAACTTGTCCCTCCTCCACTACAAAATGCAGATGTTTGTATTCAAAATGTACAAGGCATGGCAGCTAGGTTGTTACTTTCTATTTCTTTCCTAGGAGAGTTTAAAAAGGGGTGAATATGCTCAAGGATGAGGAGATTTGTTTGATAGATGTGTGTGTGTGTGTGCTTGATCTTCCAGTGGAATCATCAGGAATTAAAGTGCACTTTGAGGCAGGCTGTTGCAAAGGAAATCAGTGCCTGGTGTTTGCTAACCCAAATGAAACCTTTCCCTTTTGGTGCAGAGATAAAAGTCAGAGTTTCATATCAACACTCAGCTATCAGGAATGTGCCTTTCACGACTGATAAGTGATGGTTTCTACACGCAACATACTGCAAGAGATCTCAGCTCGCCCTCTTTCAACTCTTGTGGTTTTGAATCCATAATGAAGCACTTGCAAATTGCTCCACAAAACTGCACAGTGGTGAGAATTATGGAAAAACCTGGACAGTGTTCAAAAAACTGGCTTTGCCAAGCAACCAACACAACCAATACAGTGTATTTTAAAAGAGAAAGAAAGGGGCGGGGGAGGAAAGAGGGAGAAAAAGGCTTTCAAAACATATCAAATGAAGCTTGTTTGATAATAATCGCTGCAGGTGGGGAAGCTGATTTTAAGTGTGAAAATATTTAACATTTTATTGCACACAAATGCTTTCATAAAGTAGTCGTTTGTGCATGTGTGTGTGTGTGTGTGTGTGCACGCGCGCGCACATGCAGTGAACAGAAATCTATTGAGTTCCACCAGACCAGACGTCTGCATTCTGGAGGGCTCATTGCAGCCAATAAATTTGAGTAAAACTTTTTTTTTTTAATTTTATGAATTCTGCTATAAAAGCTAATCCTCCTTTCTAGACTTAGCATAATTACAAGACACTATTATGAGTGCCAAAAATGTCAACTGTAGGTTGCAAACATGGACACGTTTAAGCAGAACCATATGTTAGAATGCAAGGCAAGACCTGAAGTAAGCGAATTAGTTTACCTTTTTCTGAAGAGTCAATTTATAATGCAATTTTAGCTCTATAATACAGCCAGTGATAAATTACATTGCTCAATCATTTATTAATAAGCTTCGTTGGAAAGAAAGATTTTATCGGTGCTCAAAATTCACTAAGTTACAAGATCACAGATGTTCAGGGTTCTGGAGCCAGAAACTTAATATTAATGAACTCTCATTAATACCTAATCAACTTGCGATATTTTGATCCTGTGAGAAAATTGATGGCCAATTAAAATAAACTCAAGATGTCTTCCTATCTAGGAAAAAAAAAGTTATAAACCCAGGAATGCACACAGTAACCAAGATGCAGTAACTAAGGTTAAGCAGCTGGAGGTTAAATTTTAACTTTTTTTTGTACCAGATGGATTTATTCTGTCACCTAGGCAATTTCAGAGTCTTACTTTGTAGGATTTATATAGGCATTCAGACTTAGCAGATGTATTCACGTGCGGTACATTAACTATGCAAAACTACTTTCCAGGCTATTCTGGATTAGGGTCTTAAAAACAGACCTCTCTGGAAATGAAATCCTTCAAAAAAAATCCCTGTTCATCTCTGAACGTGATTCTGCTACACTTCAAGTGTGAAATCTACTTAAATACATATGGAATTTCAAATGATATCTATGCATTTCTGTGTAAGAAGAATGTGCTGGGTTTTAACCCTGCAGTGATGACAAAATGAGGAATGCAAGTGTATTTTGGACTTGAACTAGGAACACGGAAATTGTCACAGTAGATCAGAGCACTGATCCATCTGGTCTACTATTCTTTCTCAAAGGTGACCAGCACCAGGTGCTTCAGGGAAAGGCACATCAATAAGTAGAATCAACAAATAGGAAAAAAAAATCATACTTAGAGCAAATGTATGTTTTAGTCAAATAAATGTATGCCCTGGGCCTACATCTTTTGTGAAATTCTAAATCATATAATGTAAACATGCAGAATTGCACCATATTTATAGTTATCTAATATGATTTTAAACCCCTTTTTTCTTCTCCTAAACTCTGAGAAGTTTAGAGAAAGGCCTTGTGGCAGCAGGTCCACAGGACACATACACAATACAAGAAAAACAAAGTCCTTTATGCCCTTTCATGTGAGCTAGCCGTCAGATTCCCTGAGCATCCTCATGTTCGTACAGGTAAATAGAAGTATTGGCTTCACTACATATTTTATTCTTATCATACATCATTAATTTCCTCTCTGTGGGTTTTATTCTTTCTGTCTGTGATAGTTTCTTCACCAATCTTTAGGTATATCCCATTCATGATCCTTTTTTCCCCTGCTTTGTTGGGAAATTCCCTCAAGGAATTACCTGGAGAGAAGACAGTAGCCACACTTTGGCATCTTGTGATGTGGTGGTGGCCACATGGACAGTCAGTCCCACCTCTCTTCTGGGCTTGTCCTTCTCCACCTCAAGCAGTTTAGGGCTGCGACTGCCCTGCTACACCCTCACCTCCGGGGACAATGTTCACCCTGTGGTGAACACCATTGCTGGTGTGATGGTTTTTAACCACTTTTGTCTCTCAAGCAGAGTTTTCACCAATGTCACCACAGCAACAGCTGACTCTTTCCCCCAAACACTCGCAAGAAACTGGTAGTTAGTTGTGAAAGCAGGATTTCTCACTCTCTGATATCTCAGTGAAATTGGTTCAACATAAACATATGCCTGAGCTTCCACGCAGAGTTGCATAGTTGAAATGATCACATACACTGAGTGCAAAGTTATAAAAGTGGAAGATTAACGTCTTCTTTCATTAGAATAAAGGAAGGTGGCAAAAGCTATCTTTGCAGTTGAATTAGAAGATGATGTTGTGACTACTGGTCTACAAAAAATGATAACGTTTCATGAATTCTATGATAAACCATATCAATTTCAGGTGTTCATGGATAGTCACAAGGCATTTTCTCAGGATGTTGACCTTGGAATATTATATTAAATCGATAGACTCTTTTTCCAGGTGCCTCTAATAACTGAAGAGAAAACTTGTTCTGAATAACTGCACAGATGGAAGTTTGTGACCTGTAAGAGTTTGAGAAACAGAGAGAGAGAGAGAGAGATTAAGCTTAGTTAAGCCGCAGCTGGGTGCAACAGAGGCTGAGCACTGATTGCAGTCTGTACGAGGGGAATTTGCCCTACTGCATCTCTGGGCCACCTCCAGAATGGAAATGCACCTACCTGGCACGAAAGGGGTGAAAGAAGCTGTATCTTGCCTTTACTAGTAATGCATACTATACTAACATGTATTTGCTATAGAAAATAAGCAGGTGTGTCAACAGCAAAGGCCCTGGAAATTACACAGATGCAACGCACGATAACATCATGAGGCACCTTAGACTGTTCCATTTTGCATTTAAATGTACTAAGTGAATAAAATGATTATTCAGATAAATTGTTGCCTGGTGCAGTTGAACCTCTGTCTGTTTATCAGGTGAGATCCTGGTGTTTTTATCAGTATAGCTGGTAGAGCTTCAAATCTATTTTGCCGTACCCTTTGGAGTGCCTCCAACGAATATGAACCATTCTGATGTTTTACAACAGTGCAGCAGCTTGTCAGTGCTTTTGTTTCTGAACAGTGTGAGAGAAGTGCCAAACGATGCTATTGTAAAATATGAGAGTGCTTCAGCAAGTTGGGGAACACGGAGTGGCTGGCGGTGTGACTGATTCATGACTGTGAAGCGTCAAAATAAGATATTGCACATTCAGTCTTGGATTTTGCATTAATCCAATCAAAATCTATGCCTTTCAGGGTAGTCCCAAATTCCAACTAGCTGCAAAATGGCATCATGTTTAGGTGTCTGGTATATTGTTAACTAATTCTGGCCTGGTTATTGCTAAAGAAAAAAGAAAAAAAAAAAAATTAACGAAGTAGAGAAAAGAAAACCAAGATGGCCTATTGGTATGGAGATGGAAACAAAACTCATAGCTCATTTGATACACTTCTGACTTTCTGTTTAAGTGAACCAGATATTTCTTCTATCTGTGTCATAATCTTCCAAATTACAGCACTAAAATTTTATTTACCCACTAGACAAACAAAGTGCAATGACACATTATCTAATGTTTGCAAGACTCTGGGAAGATACTGTATCTGATTATATTTGTTAAAACATAACCTAGAGAAAAATGGACCAAATGGCACTTCTAAAACTCAACACTGGAGATGGAAACAGAGAACGAGGAGTGGCAAAACAGAATATTTTCTGATGCACGTAAGAAGATTTTCAAATGTACACAAATTAGCATTATGCACTTCCAAAGCAGTCTGAAATTTGCATACTTAACTGTAAAGATATTGAAAAACAAGTTTCTTTTCATTCCAAAACACATTAAAAAAAAAACCCAACACAAAAACTAACTGTTCAAAATGCTGGTTCAGTGTGGAAACAGTTCATTTCAGTACAATAACAAGGTATTGTTTTGATACTGTTGCTTAATTTTGTTTTGAATATTCAAATATCATATATTTTACAGTATATAAGTGATACACCCAAACATTTACAACAAATATTATATTTTAAAACTCTGAAGGAATTAATCAAAATTATATAATAGCTGCACAGTATTTAATTTCTGCATGTTGATATCATTAGAATGAAATAAGAATGTCAAATTAATTAATTTTTACTTTTTCCCATTGAATGTTTTATTGACATAGATGCCTCCTCATGGATTACATGGTCATTATGCAATTTCCATGCCCAGCAACAATCACAGACACAAATGCTGTTACCACTACTGTTAGTGTTAACCCCAGCTAAGATCAATGGCCCTTTGTGCTAGGTTCTGGACATACAGGCACACCTTATTCCAAAAATGTGTAAATTATGAAAGTAGAAAATGATGAAAAAAGCAAATATCACTGTCCCCTCTCCTTATATGTAAACTAAAGTTAATGGATTATTAAATTGTTTCACCTAGATCATTTAGAAGTTTTGTGCCAGAACTAAAAATTGATATTACATCTCAGTTGCAAACCAGTTAAGACTTTCCTTTTCTTCTGCAGAGGAAATATAAAAGTGTGTCCTGGTTTTGGCTGGGATAGAGTTAATTTCCTTCCTAGTAGCTGGTAC
>NW_008795017.1:6377591-6407983 GCF_000699145.1 Aptenodytes forsteri
GTTTGTCTTCCCAAGTAACCGTTACGCGTGACGGAGCCCTGCTTTCCTGGAGATGGCTGAACACCTGCCTGCCCATGGGAGTAGTGAATGAATTCCTTGTTTTGCTTTGCTTGCATGCGCGGCTTTTGCTTTACCTGTTAAACTGTCTTTATCTCAACCCACGAGTTTTCTCACTTTTACCCTTCTGATTCTCTCCCCCATGCCACTGGGGGGGAGTGAGTGAGCGGCTGAGTGGTGCTTAGTTGCCGGCTAAGGTTAAACCACGACAAAGTGTAAGATCAATTAAAATATGATGAAATGGTACATTTTTAGGTTTGTGTGCAGAAAGCACAAGGTTTGCACAGAACCAGCCTTCTACAGGCAGAAGTGGAAACTGTTTAGTAGCTACCCAGTTGAAGCTACAGCCATTTATTTGTGTTCTTAAAAAAAGTTAACACAGTTAATCTGGCTGTAGTCTGGCAGGTCTGTGAATTCTGGAATTTCTGTTAGATAATTATCACTAACATCAAGAACTTGACCTAACAGTAGTTACCAGCTTAGTTTTCATTTACTGATTCAATCCTTCCTTTTGTCTTCCTAACTCAAAAATAAAATGCACAGGACTGAGAATTTTAGGAGAGATCAATTTTTATAGACAAATAAGCACATCTCAGTTCAAGAAGAATGATTTAGTTAGCAAACGTGTTTCTGGCAGCAATGAATAAGTGTATAATGCAAACAGCTTCTTCTAATGATCAGTGAAATATAAACTCTTAATTACTGTCCAAGTTAATCATATTAATTTTCTTCTCCAACTTGCTTAGTTGTTTTAACATGCTATTCAGAACAGTAAAAAGTTTTAGGAAAAAATGTTTAGAACACCAAAAGCTTCATAGGCCCCAGAGCCTATCAGTGGATTCAATAAAACTGTGAAGTTAATTTGGATGATGAGAATAATAAAAAGATGACTAATCTGAAAGTCTCTGCTGAGATGAGAAACAACAAATTATTTGGCATGAGTTAATTTAGAAAAAGAATACTTCCCATAAACATTTGGATAATAAAGTATGAATTAAACCATCACATTTCTGAAAGACATTTTTAGAACGCAGAGAAAAAATAGTAATGATTTTATAGATTAACTAAGAGAGGTCTTTTGCAGAATAGCTTGCATGTCACTGTGAGCTGAGAAGAAATTGGATCATATGTGTACCAAGTAACTAGCTATTAGGTTGGACCTTCACATCATTAAATTACAGGTGTAAAAGAATGCTAGAAAGGAAATGCTTTGCATTCCTAGGAAAAGGAAAGGAAAGGAAAGGAAAGGAAAGGAAAGGAAAGGAAAGGAAAGGAAAGGAAAGGAAAGGAAAGGAAAGGAAAAAGATTTCCTCCTTGTAATCTGAGCTTAACTATGGTAAAACTCTGACAAAACTCTGATTAGCATGATGGAGTCAGCTATGGTGAGGAGTATGACACAGGGTGTATTCCAGTAAACTCAAAGCATTCAGGTAATTACCAAGATCATTCCTGTTGTTCCGTTGTCAGTTTTGGCATGAGCTACCCAAGCGATGCCCAGGGATAGTTTAGGGGTTGCCAGGGGTTGGCAATCACTCCCAATACCTTGTCTGGACACAGTGCTCCCTGGTCCCTCTCATTTACTTTTATGGGGAAAGCCTGAAAGACACAGTAGAGATATTGTGAAACCTAAGCAGTTTCAAAAGTTAGAGACAGAGAAAAAAGGCTGATGTAGGAGAAGCAACACAGACAGGGAAAGATGAAGAAATGGGGTCCAGAAACCATTCTGGGGGAGATTTCAGAGAAGAAATATTGGAAAGTGAAGGAAAGCAGCTGAAGGTTTTGGAAGATTAAAATGATACATTTGTCTCTCCTTGGTTTCTGTAAGACACTCTATAGTAAATACCATATACAAGGTAGAATTATATGACTCTAAGGATTTATGCTGTACAGTCTACTGCTTTCAATGAGTACTGCTTTGTTAAGAAAATATGTTGACCCTGGAACAACACAGAGAAGTGGCAATAAGGCATTTTTAAAACCTTTCTGCTGAGAACCAGTTGGACTGAATGGATTACCTTGGACCTGAGCTTAAAAGTGTTCATAAAAGATCCCATAGCTATAAATGACAAAATACCCCGAATTTTCCTTTCTATAGGCAAAATGTTAGAAAGCTGTGCTGCAAACAAAAGAAGACGACGTTCACATACGTGCTGTGTCTGCACACTGCATTTTCGTAGCAGCACCTGAGGCAGATGAGAATTTAGATCCAGCACAGAGAGCCTCTATTGTAGCCAGCTACAGAAATGCTGGCAGCAGGGGCCACAGAGGCTATCTAGCTCTGCTGTCAGGGCCTTCGCCCTCATTAGTAATGAACTGACTGCTTAAAAATGTATTTGGTTTCATTGAGTTTGAAAGACCGCAAAATGTTACAAAATCCTAAAGAAAAACATAAACTCGAATCCCTCTGAAACGTAATTTACTTTTTCTGCCAAATCTCCACGAAAGGCACAAACTGCAAACTGATGGATTGACAGATTTATCCCCACAATTCATTTCTGCTCCATGGCTTAAGAAGAATTAGTATTCCTTAGCCAATCAAACAACCTGTAATAATTGTTTCTGTTTCAGATCTGGTTTAGCTTTTATTTCTCTTAAATAGCAGCATTTGCAGTAATATCTTTTAAAGTCACTTCCACTCAACAAGTATTTCTTGGCAAGCAGGATCTTTGTTTCTTTGTTATTGTTGTTTTCTTTAACGAGTATTTAAAATCTGATTTTGAATTCCAAATAGATCTTTAACCAGGAACTTCTGTTTTCAATTTAAAGTTGGTTTCAGTTTGTAGATGGTCCTATTCACATTCTATATTGTAAAGATATGGAATGTTTTCTTTTAAATTATCTCCACAAAAAATAGGGAAAAGATACCTTTTAAAAGGCAAAATGGCACAGAAGGACTAGCTCGTTGCATCACCTGAAATGGGTTTGAATTACCCCTGCCATTCACACTCTCACAGTACTCACCATCTGTGTAAAACATCTCTCTTTTGGCAGCGGTAACCTCCTTGGTTTGGTAACCTCTGCCATTCATCTGATGCAGCTAAAAGAAACTGTTAGTGCTGCTGCAGCAGGTGGCTGCAATGTCAGGCTCCACATCAAGGGGCCGTCGCTTAAGTACTGATGGATGCGGGGAGAAGTGCCAGCTTGTCCGGGCCCTTCAGCGGAGGGAGATTTCCAGCCACCTCCCTGTTTCATACTACCTGTCAAAACAGCTCAGGAATTAAAAGATCAAAATTAATTATCAAAACAGCAGAGGAATGTTTGTTTGCTGTTGCACATCTGCTCCTCTGCCAGGTAAGACCTACATTTTGTCAGAGAAAGGAAGCAAAGGTTTTCTTTCTCCATATGTCCTTCAAAACTTGAAAATTTTCATCTGATATGTGCAAGCTTCACAACAGTTCTCAAAATGAAACTCTGAGGAAAGAAACAGGAATTTAAAATATTTTCAATTTCTAAAAGGTTCTGGTCACAAATTCTCCAGTTTTCTCTATGGCGGTGTTTCAGTCGGCATCTGATTGTGCCAAAAAAGGTTATTGGATTTTCTTGATGTATAGATAAACTTCCTCTCCCTGGCTTGCAAAGTCATAACCCTCTTTTTCTTCCATAAGTTTTTTGTGAAATACACACACAAAAAAAACCTACCAAGTGTAGGGAAACAGTAAACATTGCTTATGTTTATTTGTGTTTAAAAACATTTATGTATGTTTTATGATTCAAAAATGTTGGAGGCATTGGAGAAGCCTTTGTGACTTCAGTGGGCTTTGGCTCAGTGCCATGGCTTGCTTCTGTAAACACACATTCATGCTACTTGTCCCCATTTTGACCTCGGATAGGAAAGGGACTATTTGTAGGGTGCCATAGACACTCTGGGAATTGCAGCTGAGGTGTGAGATGAGTCTGAACCACGTTCATGGAGGGATAATGTTTGGAGAAGGAGAAATACATGAGAAGAAAAGACTATGAGAAATGAAGTTAGAATAAATGCATTTTTAATGAGAAAATGCAAAAGAGGGGAGGGAGATACCAAGGGCAGTGGAAGTAGTCAGGGAGATGAAAAAGATGCAAATTTCTTGATGGAGTGGAGGAGGTTTCTGTTTGCTGCAGTGGTTCAACGCTCAGACAGAATGAGATCAACAGGGTCCTGCTCAGCTGTCTGGTAGAAGAGAGAAGAGGACTCTTCCAAATCCCGTCCCGTTACAGCACACTGTAGTGGAGACAGGACTGACCTTCAAACAAATAGAAAGCTCTGCTTAATTTTACCCAGAGAAGGTCTCCAAAGCCAGAGCTTTTGATTCTGTATTACCAGTTTAGAAATATCAGAAAAATGGGGCTGCATTATTTCAGGTATTCTCTGTGGGGGGTTTAATAGATTAATATTTATGATTTTTCCAACACCCAAACACATACTGGTTGTTTCCTACACAAATAAAGAAAATACAGTTTTGAAAACAGCCTCTCTCTTGTGCTTCCACTGCTAGTCAGGGATTAAATATTAACTCCCTCAAATAATGCTCCCCCCAGCCATTCTATTACAATTTAGTTACACCCCAAGTATGATTTTACATTTCCCTTGTTATATGAAACTCTCACTCTGCAGATTCTATGTGCTATATTTGGCAATATAATTACTGTTGCCTTAAGCACTTTTTTCCCCATAGAATATTTCCTCTTCATTTATATTATTACATTCCAAGAGAGTTTGCAGGAGCCATAGTGAGTTTCCTTGTATTGCCTCCAAAAAAAGTCTCGCTTAGGCTATAGCTTCTGGACTATAATAGTGACAAGCCACAGATGTTTCAGAATTGTGTTTAGGCAACATATAAGTATAATTATTGTTGTTGTTGTTGTTCCTATTGAGCCTTTTGGCTACAGTTAGGGACAAGGTCCTGTTGTGTTAGACTCGGTATTCGCATGTAATAAAAAAGAGAAGTATACAATCCCAGACTAATTAATTTAGGGACTGCTCCTGGCAGGTGCTGAGCAGTCATGCTAGCTACATGGAGCATTAAGAACCACCTTACACAGCAATAGCAAAGACACATGCCACCTACAGTAATTTGGGGTTACCCAGTGTTCTCCTGTGTTAACGGTATCTAGCGTGTGTGTGTACACTACTAACAAGTAGTTTTGTGAAGAGGAAAGTCCGTTACTTTTTAAAGTTATTCTTCGATGTATTATTTACTGAGAGCTGACAATATCCTTGGCTCTGCCCAGAACAAAAATTCTGAACGCATGCAGAGCCCTCCAAGAGGACGTGACATCTCACCAGGTTGGGATGGGGGTTGCAAGCCCCAGATGGCATATTTCCATTCTACTCTTTCACCGCTCTCTGGGAAGATATGTGCATCCAGTTGGCCACTTTTCTAAATTTGCATTCAACATATTATATGAACAGTTGATACACTTTTTCTTTGGCATTGGAATATTAAAATGAGAAATGGTTGACAGTCAACTCTTATTTGTAAAATAGACCCACATGGCTAACCAGTGTTTCCTGCTTAAGGGAAAATTAAAGAATGCTCTTCCTTGGTGTCATGTCTACACTTTCCAACAAAGAAGGTCTCAGATTAATTTTTTGGCCCTAGATCAGCAATGTACTTGAAAACGTGCTTAACTTTAAGCACTTCCTCAAGTTCCATTGAAGTGTACTGTCAGCACTCAACAAATAATAAATCGTAACAACATTTGAAGCTAATCCACTTTCCTTTCAGAAAGCTACATGATAATGCCATAGAGCAAATATTATATGCAAAAAATATTTCTTTGTGAAGTCACTCAATGGTACTTCAACAAGGGCTTAAATGATTTGCTGAACCAGAGTTTCAAATGGGTTTATATAATACAACAAGATCAAATTGCAATGTGTGTTTTTCAAAATGTCGGCCTGATCCTGAAAATTACTAGGTGAGTAATTTAATCAGTGTTTTCAGAGTATAAGTGTAGGCTGCAGCTGAAGCCAGAAGGCAAAGGTGTCAAATCCCATTAACAAGTATAATAAGTAGTATAGGTGATTATGGTAGCTTGCTGAGTACCTGCTGAGAGATGCTGATCTCGAGGGATCGAATGCTCTGTACTTCCCAGAAGATACTTGCACTAGACAGAATAAGAATGATACAAAGAAGTATCCTAGTCACCAGTCAAACAGATGTTTATTGTTTGTGAAGCTTATAAGGCAAAACTGCAGTTGTGGTTCTTTGCCTCAGTACGAGCTGAAGTTCCCAATATGCTGCAGTGCTGGAAGTTTGGCTGAATGGCCAAGCGTCTGGGTTTTTTTCATTTAGCATAGTCAGATGACATTTTTAAGGAATGCCTATTCTAAATAACGTCACCATTGAGAAGCAGGCTAAATTAGCTCATCTTTTGCTCCTGCTGGTGCAGCTAAATTGCTAATGGCTCCCAAGCTCACTAGTCTAAAACTAGACCAGGAAAAAAAAAAAACAGCAAACCTTGCACTGTGGTGTAGAGTTTTCCTCATTCTTCAGTGTGAAGGACACTGGTGCATGTGCTGTGAAGCTCACTCTGGGAAGCCGATCCAAGAAGCAGCACTGGCTGCTGCCTGTGAAGAGCATTTGCTTGCCTGCCTGTGCTGCCCAGCTGCTCCGGGCGTGCAGGGGTTCCTCATTGCCTCTGTGCAGGCACTGCTCGGGGCACTTGCGAAACAGCAACCTGCAAAGCATGATAACGAGAAGTTTTGCTACCTTGCTGGCTTATGTTTGCTAGGAAAAGCTTTCTTTGCTGAGTTTCGAGCATTTTTGCCACACAAGACAAATTAGACCACGTGTGCCTGTGGGACTGGGAGTTGAGCAGGAGAAGAAAGGGCGGGAGGAGGGATAGGAGCAAGGCAAGGGACAGGAAAAGAAAATCAAACACTGTTGTGGTTTTCTTACATGGTAATTATTTACTTTTTAACAGCAATATGAAAAGCATGTATGGCTGGAGGTTTGGCACTTCCAATAGTATTCAGGGGCCACTTTGGGTTCCTCTGTTTTCCTGGAGCATGTAGAAGAAAAGATGCAAGAAGCCTGTGGGCAAAAGGCTTTCTCCTTGACCTCCGAGCCCTTTCCCTGCAGCAGGCTAAGTGCAGTCCCCATACACTCTCTGGGGCAGGGCTACCCCATGCAAAACTTACTGCTGTGCAGGCAGGCTGACGAGGACCACAGGACACTCCTTGCCCCGCACGCCAGTAGGCTGCATCAGCTGAAATAATGCCGTGTGACACAGTCATACTCGGCTCCTGAAAAAAAAGAAGGCTTGCTGGATTCTTTTACATTTCTAATAAGGCATAAGAGAGCCAAGCGATGTTAAACTATCTGCCTCAAGTCTCCACTGTGCCGGGGGTGGCAGCCATTCCTAGCTCCAGAGTATAATCTGGGAATGCAGCTGCACCCTTCCTCCAAGTAAGTGTTAGGACATGCTCTGTCAGCTGTGTCCCAGCTCTGTCCCTTTATTTAGCATTAGAGCATTGTCTGATAGCTCTCAGGGTTATGGATGCCCAAGAAAGGCTTTGGGGAAGACAGGGTACTCTGGTAATCCATAGACGTTGCTGGGAGTATAGGTAAGGCTATGCCAGACACTGCTGAGTATGGCACTGCCAGGTTAGGAAATAAAAGGAGCACAGATGTAGAAAGAGCAGAGTTCAGCTGCTTTGTAGGGGCTGAATATGGAGATTTGGGGAATATTAGTAATTATGAGCTATCCATAATTCATTGTAACAGAGGATGAGTCCTCCAGACACTTAAGTGATAAAAAATATATTATTTCAAAGACGTGATTTGCCACGTTGTGTCAGGTTTCTATAAGGAGGCAAAACCCAAGCTGTACAGAAAATGGCACCTTTTGGTTAATTTGGTTCTCTTGTCCAAAGCTGGGAAACCCTAACATTGTTTGAAGAATTTTGTGTTCAGAATTTTTACTATCAGCTAAAAGAATTTTTTCCTTTGTATTTCCTCTCAGAAAAGTTAAACTTTTGGGGCTGAAGAACAATATAGTAATTTTAAAAAGTTAAAAGATCAGCTTGAAGAAGATGACTGGTATGTAAAGACTCAGTCTAATTAATCAATTTTTATTATAAGCAAGTTTAGTTATCAGCAACACATAGAAAACTCAGATGAACTAACAATAGATATTTTGGCTTAGTAGTAATATCAAAATATTTAAAAACATAGCCACTTTGAGTCAAATGAAATAGTTTTCTGGAAAATGTATAGTTTATCCCCTACTGAAATATATTAATGAGAGTTTGAGCAACTGTATTTCATTTTAAAGAAAGACAATAGAAATACTAAGATTTCTTTATTTCTAAAAAATAAAAGACAAACAAATATTAGAAAAATAACTTCAAAATAACAGTTAATATTTTCTGTTTAAAACCATGCTCAGTCCTTCTTCCTTCTCTTCCCTTTCCCCTTCCCTCTCCCAAATTAACAAAATTAACATGTTTGTGGAAAGGCTCATTGTCACTGAATATATGTTTTCCTCTCACATGAAATCCAGCAAAAACACTTGCCCATCTTTAGGCAAAGAGAGTATCTTTTTTAGAGCACGTCAGAGGAAGCAGCTGAGCCTGCAGGAATTCCCCTCCAGCCTGGCTTCAATCAATAGATCGAGGGGCAACTGCTTTGCAATTTTGGTTCTGGGTAACTCTCTGCCCACTAGTTATTCAGGCATGTCTACTTTTAACAAGTACTAAATTGGGAGAATCCACAATATGGCCTCAGAACAATTCAGAAGCCAGAAGAGCCTGTGCTGACACATATAGAGCAGGGCAAGGCCAAAGGATTTTATTGCTGCAGCAAAGCTTCCAGTCTCTTATCCTTACTTGTTATGGAAAAATCAGCACAGATTTAGATTTCCCAACCCAGCATTAGGGGGTGGGAGGGATATTGTATGAACACAGGTTCGCTCTCAACACAGTGAAATAGGACTGCATTTTAAGACAGAACTATCTTTTTATTCTGCATCTGTATAGTCCCTTGCACAGTGGGAGTCCCTGACTGACTCCAAGCCCTACTGTTTTGTGAATAATATCAACAACAATAACCATTCCAGCTATTTCTAGTAGGAGCTGGGAGTGTAATTGCCAGTTGCACATTTGATAGCACAAAGCTGTTTTGAAAAAGCATAAGAATAAAACAAAAAACCCACAAATCAAATAGAATAAACTCGATTAAAATCAGCTCTACACCCTCCTGAATAGGTTCTTACCCATCGCTGTCTGTTTGTTCCTCTGCACGATTCTTCCTTCTGTCTGACAATTCTGCATTTACTTTCGGTCTTTATTAAGATTCTTTCTAGTAAAATGCTTTAGCACTTTTGTCAAGAAGATGAAGTCTTAGAAGCAGGCATCTTTAACAGATTTTTATGCTGGTAAATCTCCGTATCATGCTGAGATATGATGAAGAGGCCACCATTTAATTTACACAGGTGTGTAACTTAGCAGAATGTGAACAAATACATTTTTATTCTACACTCATGGGCATACATTAGCTTTGAATACATCATTTATAAGATAGAACCTAGATTTCTGGTGATTTCTATACCGTTCCATAAAACAAAGTGAAATATTTTCTTTTGTTAACTTGTGCTGGAAATCTTATTCACTACCTTTCATTCACAGTCTTCAACTGCAAATGAGCAGCAGTTGTGGCGTTACCTTACTGGGCCATTTCGGGGAGTTTTGAAGTCACTTGTGTGAGATGTTCTGTGTCCCCACCACAGACTCAAGCTGCAGTGTGAAGAAATGCACTGTAGACTAAAACTAAATATTCACCTAATTACTCTGATTCAGGTTACTTACCTGAGTAATTAATATGAACGTTTAATTAATAATTTTGCTTTCACATGAGTTATTTTTATTATACTTTTTTCCTTCAGGAAATGAAAAGCTTTAGTAATATTTTCAGACAGAGCAAAAAGATATTACTCCAAACCTATGCTTTCTCAAAAGATCTGCTGATTTAAGGGTCTCTCCCTGACCTCTCATTGACTTTCTCCAATGTTATATTGTTATGTCTAATAGAAGATAAAGACAGATTAATAATAACCAATGACTGGAGTACTGAGTCAGGACTGAAAATAGCAAGTGCCCTATGCAGGTCATGTCATATAGAGTGTATGCAAACTGCGAGGAGACAAAGAAGATTAGAGAGCTTAGATAATAAATAAAGAGGAAATGGATCCAGTCCTCTACTTTTAAAGCTGGATTCATATGAAAACTCAAATGTACCAAAAATTTGAAGCAAATCAGATATGGATAGTTGAAATAATCCCGAGTTAGTTCGGGATGGGGTTCAGGGTTAGTTCAGAGAGAGTTCAGAGGAGTTTCCAAGTACAAATTCCCTTTTCCCTTTATCCAGATACTCCCAGTGGGGAGCTCCCAAGCAGGAAGGTCACCAGTCCTAGTCTGAGCCCAGATGAATCTGGTGAAAACTCAGTTCACCTCCTCCATGAAGGTAATACCACTTTCTTATAAACAAGATGAACAAAGTGTCCACATCGCTGAACTGAAATGTGCCTGGAGAAAGCACAACATTATTCTTACAAATATTTTTTATATGAGATTCAAATTAAGATATGTTGCCTGAAAGGCTTCCCAGCAATTTTCAGCAGCCAAGGAGCTCCTGTGAAAACACTGCGGAGCTGCTATGAATTTGTGCAAGGGGCTGGTGTTGACTCCCTGGCAGGGAGGCAGGTTCAGGGCTGGTTAGCGAGTTCCTTAGGTCAGCTGCCACCAGCACCCCAGAACTGCCTCTGCACAAAGCACAATATCTTTGTTTTCCCATTCACATATACAGTTAGCATATGCAGAGTGTCAGCTGTATTTCTGAGTTTGTCAGCTGGAGTTTCTCTGCTGAGGGGGCTCTAACCAGAGTGCTATGGTGTCTGTAGATACACCTCCAGTGACAGACCCGTAGGCTGCTTGAGATTGAATACTAAAATGTGATTTATTTCCCCTGGTGGGTCTGGCATGTGCATTTCAATGTCTGGAATACATACTACATTATTATTAGTGCTCAACTGTGTGTTTTAATAATCTCCTAGGAAACAAGGAAAAGGGGGGATGTGAAATAACCATAATTGTCTAAAGACAAGTATATACAAATTACAAAGTATTTTGTTAATAGAGTGCAAGCAGCTCTAATTATAATGAAGCATAAATTCAATGCTAGGGCTGTCAGACCTCTAGGAAATAACAGGGTTTTGACTTCACAAGAAAGAGTTTTGCTCAGTAGTTTCCGATCCTTATACTTACTTGGGTTGTGCGCAGGAAGTGCATGAACAAATCCCATTCATAAATAAAAGGATTTGTGTGCCCGCCTGCTTCCCTCCCCCCTCCCCTGCAGATACCCCTTTTTCAGACTGTGCTTTTTAAAGTTTAGCAAACATGAAAGGAAATTGTTAAACTCTGGTAATTACCCAAGGATAAAAGTGATGTATCATTTCAAACAGGATTTCACTCAGCATTAATAATGACAACCCGTGTCATTATTAATGGATATGAGAATGCACTGGGAAAAAGAAGGGTTTTTTTTCCTTAGCCATTGTAAGTTTTTATCACTTTCCAAAAAGAAAAAAGAAGTAAGAAATTATGGAAATGCATCTACATTTGTGGAAGAGTTCTCAGCAATCCACACTCCCCTCTGTCTGAAATAAGGGAAGTCAATCTACTTTTTCCAAAATTGCCAAACTAATTTAAACTCATTTCAAGGGTCATAAACTGGGCCATCAATGACTAAAATACCTACATATTGATCACAAAACCCAAGGGTAAACTAAGACAAATATTGGGTTTTACTGTGTAAGTCACTAACAAGGTTACTCAAAAAGATGCTGGAGCAGTGCAGCACCATTGTAGGTAAGAAGAACTAGTCTCTGCTGAGAGGTAAGTGTTTCAGTAATGTCTACAAAATTTCAGTCTCCTATTCTTATTTGTGTCCAGTGATGAAGTACCATACTAATCATTTAAATTGCTTTGAAAATACTGACCCAAATAATAGTAGTTGAATAACTCTGTAGGTGAGGGCAGCAGAATCTGATGTATAACATATAGGGCTCTGATCCAGGGAAGAGCATAAGCAAGTGCTTAAATCCATTTCTTTCAGGAAAGAATTTCAGCACATGCTAGATTTTAAGCATATGCCCAAAGTTAAAGTTAAGCATATGGTTAAATGTTTTCTTGACTGGAGGCTTTCCTGATTCAAGGCTTTATAGGGCAACGTATGGCATTTTTGAGGAAACCTAAAACATTCTCACTCGTCACAGAAAGACAGAGAAACTGTACAAATCTTTTTTGAGATACTTGATTTATTGAACTTTATCAAGGAAGGATAAAGGTTTAACATAAAACCGATGAAGTGTAAGAACAACAAAAACAAAATATTAATCTAGTAGGCTCATTCAATAAGCAAACCCAGATCCCCAGAATTTTCAAAGAAGAGAAATTAGTCCCTAATGCACTCATCAAAGAGAACAGCAACATTACCTAGTGTGTTTTGTATTAGTCTTTCACTTTATCTCCTTTACTAGTAATTTTTTTGTCTTACCTTTTTTTATGTTCGGTGAGAAATTAGGTCATGACTGCAGACAGGGTGCACACAAAACATGTAAGTCATAAATCTCCCTACTGCAAGCCATTTTCCATCCTGTTCTCAATTTATTTCTATATTGTTAATAATAACCCCACAGCCTAATTCAGTGAAATAATGCAGCGCTTGACTGTGACTAGCCTTGAACTGACTCACGTGATGAGCTTCTTAGGAAGTGGAAGGAGCCTTTCCTTCCTGCTTCTTCCAGTTGCCGGAGCTGGAGGCTAGTGCAGGCTTACTCAGGAGCACATGTATTGCTAGATTGTGAGCCACATTCACGGATGCTTGTGTGTGGAGGTCAGGCTGTAGCTCCTACCCTACTGACCAACCATTGCAACCAAGCCAGTCATTCTCCAGAAACCTCGCTAAAGGAGGGGAAAAGGGAGGAAGGGGCAGGGGAGTGGTGAGGCAGAGTAGAAGCAGGCAGTTTCTGCATCACTACAAGTCCTCATAGCTATAGGCTCGCTATTATGTCTGATTCTTACTTTTTTCTCCCTCACAAATCTTTTGGGCATGGTCCTCATATGTCCTAGTCCAGGAGGTTTGGTTATTGTTAGTGTTTTTACAGGCTGTTAGAGTCCCTTTCAAGCTGAGTCCTGTTCAGATAATAATAACTTGGCTGTAAGTCATGTGGGTGACTGCACTTTGGTTTGGTTGAAGAAAACAGTCATCTCTTAAAACGTCATTCCCACTGGATTATTCAAGAGGGCACAGGTTTATTATGTACATTCTGTTCATGGCCACTCCAGCTAGCAGAAGGATGCTGTAGTTTACAAGTCAGACACCAACTTCTGAGTTGGCTTTTTGGTTCATCCAGACTCAAGACAAAAAGCGCCACTGAGGAAAGCAGGGAGCTTCTCTAATTATTATCATTATAGCACAAATCTAACAAGAGATTTAATTTTATTACTAAAAATACTTCTTTTTGGACAAAAAGCCACTGAGGAAAGCAGGGAGCTTCTCTAATTATTATCATTATAGCACAAATCTAACAAGAGATTTAATTTTATTACTAAAAATACTTCTTTTTGACTTGGCCCTTGCAGATTTCAGCTGAGCCATTCTTAAAAACTGGTTATTCAGGCTGCCTCTCACTGTATTTATTTGGTGTCGTTTTCTTTTCTTTGTCCCCCTCAGGAGATCTATGGAGGTCCCGGGGAGCCCAAGGGATTCAGAGCCAAAGATGACTCAGGGTGTTGCAGGTGGAGGAGGAAGAGAGGAGAAACATGCATCAGGATTCCAAAATATGCCTTTCAGGACATATTTGTGTAATAATGAAGTTTCTCCCCATCCCCTGAAACTTATCAAGATAAAAAATAAATCTTAAATCCTCACTGATGTAAAATCAAGGCCCACCATGAAAATGAGAACTGTTACATCACTAAAGACAAGTCAGTACTGTTGTGACAGCGGCATCCACCTGAGTTATTAAATACGCAGATTCAAATCAATGTCTCAATTAGAAAAAAGGAGTTGAAGCAATTCCCTATGAAAGTTCTAACGAAAATAATGATTATACTGGGGCAGGATGTACTTTTTGAGGGTTTTGGACAGGAATCTCAACCTAGACTGGAAAAGCTTTCCCAATAAAAATGTGTTAGAAATGGATATATTCCTATGAAAACCTCTGGGTTTGCTCCCACCCATTAATATTTTCTGATGAAAACAGGAAAACATTTAATCAAAAACCACCCTGTCAGCTTCAGCTGATAATTAACATCAATAAATTAATGTTCATCCCTCTCTAACATCCCTCTACCACCTCCACATCTGCAGAGCAAAGCACTGCCTGCAGAATAAGTGTAAGAATACAAAATACACCCAGCAGTATCTCCCACTTCCATTAGTGTGTCGAGAAAGAAATTAGCCGTAATTTCTGATCACCCTTTCACTCACCCTCTTTCAAGCCTGTTGTCTGAGCTCCCTCAGGCAGTGGTAAGGATGCACTGATACCTGAGGTATTTTTTCCTTGTGGAAGAGGGAACTATAGCAGAAAGTGTGGACCTGAGGCCGGAGAAGAGAGGGAGACACCAAAGATCATTGTCACTGTCGTTCTTCCTCTGCCAGCACTGACTCATGGGGAAGAGACACTGATCTTCTTTTCCTTTCTTTGTCTGAACCGTGGGCTAGTCCTGTTAATGTAAATGGTGGGTTTTGTTGTTGCTCTTCATTGTTTTTTTTTAATGTTCAACTTCTGTCCAACTCTACCTGCTTTGCTGTGGCTTGGGGTAGCTGATTATGCTAAAACAAGGCAGGCCAAGTTGCTTAGAGATAAGGAATAGGGAAAAAGGAGACTGTGAGGAAAGGAAAGAGGGAAAAACACCACTGAGAAAAGCACCATAGAAAAAAAACAAGGCCAGGGCGACTCCGCGGTCATCCTGGGGTCAGAAGGACAGAGATGTAATCAGAGGAAGAAACAATCTGAGGAAAATGGAGGCCAGGCAGAAAGAGGCAGAGAGAACCGCACTGAGAGGGCTGTGAGGGGGAGGAAGGGTAACAGAGAGAGACAAAAGAGAGAATTAAGCAGGGAAGGAGGTCTGAGACTGAGGGAGGCTGCTGGGGGGGTGAAAGCTTGGTGGTCCTAGGACGATCTCCCCAAACCTGGGGGATGTAAAATGAGGGATGCACATGAAGAGAAACCGGTATCGTAAGGAGATGCCTAATGCTTTTCTGTTCCTTTCCAGCCTATAAACAACCTTCTCTGCTGCTACCCAGCCCTTCAATACTCTTTATCACTGGTATAAATAATTTTCAAACCAAAATGGGCAGGAGATGACTTTGAAACCAAATATGGTATATTTCTCAAAAGAGGGATGCTTCCTGGGAGATGAAGAAAAGGGAGGGGGGGTTAGGAAAACTCTGTAAAAGAAAAACAGTTACAGGAGAAAGTAAATAGTAAGAGGGACAGATAAAGATAAACGGGAAAAGATGAAAAAAGATAAAAGTGATGGATGAGAGGAAGAAAGGAAATAGAAGGAGCTGAAATAATAAGAATGAGAACAAAGGAAATGAATAAAGAGAAGGAAGCAGAGAGGAGAAAAACACACATCCAAAGGTATACCTGGAGGTCTTAATGATTAATACCTTTTCTTTTACTAAGAATAAATTTATACTGCACTTAAATATTACAGTGAGTGACTATTTACCTCTTTTCGGAGGAAGATGCCAAATTTGAGCTTTTTAGGGTTAAAGTCCTCAGACTGATTAAGATCCATTCTCAACAGGGTATGCTATGACCCAGCCTCAAAATTAATACTTTCCTCCACTTCAGTGTACATAAGCAGATATTAAAGTGAGTGGAAGGAAACAAATCTGCTCTCAGTTGTACCTCTATTTTTCAATTTGAATTTCAGATTAATTAATACCATGATAATGTTTCACAGGTATAAATAGATAACAAAATTCGAGGGAATCTAACCAGTTTTACATTTGACTCTTTCCCATTAAGCAGAAGGAAAAAAAAAAAGGAAAAAAAAAAAGGAAAGGAATTAATTATGTGGTATCTTCAGCTATCTATATTGCCCATGGCATGGCTATCAGTCATGAACAATGTATTCAGACTTTATAACCTGAATGTTCTCCAAACAAATAACACCTTAAAACAGCAAACCAAACAATAGAACAAGCTTTATTCTGTCCTTTGCTTTTCAGCAGTGCACACAGCAAAGGAGACATAGGAGGAAATCAACTGTAAATGGCATCTTCAGTAATGAAGGAAAAAGCTGGATATCCACAAGTCTGTTTCCTAGGCAACTGAATGGAGGGACAATCAGAATCTCTCAATTGCGCCCCATTATAGATATTTTCTACACACACCAGTAAAAGGAAGAAAAAGGTGATTGGAAAATCTTCAGCAAAAATCCTCCTGGAGCACTTTGAAAGCATGGGGGAAGTGAACAGATAATACACAAAATGGCTGCCTATGTGGAGCTCCTGATTGCAATCACCTTCAGAGCAGTAAGAAGAGGGATGACAGGAAAATCGCGCATTTAAACATTGTGTTCCCAAAGGTCCCAGATTTCATCCCTGACTCCCGGGATGGGGCTGCACTGACAATTATATTTTACAGGAATATCTCACAAATGGACTTTGATGCTGTGTAGAGAAGGATTATTCTGAAAATCTGCATTGTAAATTCACTTTCTATGTGATACTTTGGCACCTTACCAACCTAATGGTCCAAGATTGTTAATATGACCTGATGAACCAGAGCTGTTGTTGATCCACTAATATCACTTCTCTGAATAATTTACAGAATGCACAAACTTAGGCAAATTAAATAAGCACATGCCAAGGGAGTTCACTTTTTTCTGCACTGGATAATCTCTTAGTACCAAAAGTAGCAGTATATGCTTTATTCAGGAACATACTGGGGAAAAAAAAATAGATATACAAGCACTTAGAGGATAAAAATATTACAAGGTATCAAAGCTAGACAGATAAATGAATGAATTTAGATGAGCCATATGGACTTCTTCCATCCCTAAATGTTAATTTTACAATACTAAGTATCACAGCTACCCTGGCCATCCAAGGAAATGCTCTGGGTATAGCCCAGCTAAGGAAAGCTTAAGTTGCTTGTTACCATGTGTGCCCTACCTCTTCTTTTTTGCCCTGTCTCAGTAGATTTTCTTTTTTCATTTCTTTATGTTTTTTTTAAATTAATATATTTTTCTTACTCTGAGCCAGAGACCTAATAAGCATCAAAGCAGTTTGCTAAAGCTGACCACATCAGTGCAAAATCTTCATTATAACACAGATAGAATGAGTAAGTGCAGTGCACCAAGCTGAGGTACACCCCATCATCTAACCTGCCAACCCTTTCCTCACTTAATATGTTCTAAGAAAAAAAAAAAAAAAAAGGAGAAGAAAACCACTGCTTCATTTATAAACAAAAACATTATCTTTCCTGATTTGGGCTAAGTGAGTCAAAATACATCTTTCACACTGCAGCAAGTATTAGCAGAGTCAATCCTGACTGAGATCCTTTACCAGGGATTGCAACTAGTCCAGCAGAATAAAAGGGAAGAGGTGGGAGGGAAATGCTATCAGAGAGGGCTTCTGGATAGTGGGAGGATTCCAGGTTTTTCTAGAATTTCGGGGGTTTATATGTTTGTGCTCATTTCCTGTCTGATCTGATTTCTTACAGAGGTATGGTCTATTTGGCAAGGGACCAAGTTAAACCTCTTTACCCTCAGCTTGTCTGAGACTCTTCAGTTGCAGAGGACATACGTTTTGGTTCATTTCCAGGGATTTTTTATTGCTTTGTAATTGATTGGTCTGCTTTACTGGGTGGGGTTCAAAATATTCATATGTATTAGAAACTTCATGAGAAGATGGGGACGGCAAGTGCAGAACACAAAATTGTTGAGGCAGAATGTATTAAAAATATGCGCAGGAAGAACTCTGAAGGAAACAAAATAGAAGATGTTTGGGAAAGACATTATATATGGACAGTAGCTACATACATCCTTTTGGTGTGGGGAATGGGAAAACTTCCTTAGAAGTATCAGTTTTTAGCCACAGTTAGAAATGAACACCAGTTTTAATTAATTATTCTATATTATTATTTTCTCTAGCATAGCAAATCCATTGGATGTATCGAGAAATTCTGGCAAAATAGCCATCTTCTGAAATGAATAAAAAAATCTGTGTGTGAGAAACTTTTAGTCTGAAAAAATATTCCAAAACAGACGCACCCAACTGTAGGATTATAGCGCAACTGGTGTGCAATTCTTCCACTACTTTTTATCTTCACTACTGAAAAAAACCCCCCTTATTTAATCTGAAACAGGTGGTAGAAAAACTGGCATTTTGACAGCAGTTCTATCAGCAACAGCATCATATCATACCCTAAAAATATATAAAAAACAATGGATTGAACCAAAACAAGCTCTCCTCCTGCAGGTAGACAGACCTTCTCTTGAGTTCTCTGGAACTGCAAAATCCTCTGTATTAATTAAATACAGAGGATTAAATCTTCTCTCAGTCACTGTTATCTTAGTTTCTTTTTGTCCTGGTTTCAGCAGGGATAGAGTTAATTTCCTTCCTAGTAGCTGGTACAGTGTTTTGGATTTAGGATGAGAACAAAGTTGATAACGCACCGATGTTTTAATTGTTGCTGGGTAATGCTTACACTAGCCAAGGACTTTTCAGCTTCCCATGCTCTACCGACTGAGAAGGCTGGAGGTGCACAAGGAGCTGGGAGGGGGCACAGCCAAACTGGCCAAAGGGACATTCCATACCATGGGACGTCATGCTCAGTACATAAACTGGGGAAAGCTGGCCGGGGGGGGCCGCTGCTCGGGGACTGGCTGGGCATCGGTTGGCGGGTGGTGAGCAATTGTACTGTGCATCGCTTGCTTTGTGTATTATTATTATTATCATGTTATTATTATTATCATTATTATCATTTTATTTCAATTATTAAACTGTTTTTATCTCAACCCATGACTTTTTCTCACTTGTGCTCTCCCAATTCTCTCCCCCATCCCACCGGGGTGGGGGGGAGTGAGCGAGCGGCTGCGTGGTGCTTAGTTGCCGACTGAAATTAAACCACGACACTTTTTCATCTTGTCTAAAAATCCCAAATGTGTTTCTGTTTAGCAGTTTGATATAGTTTTCCAACATGGCTAAGCCAATGTTGGTACAGCTTAGACATGTTAGTGATAGCCCCATGAAGACTTTCCCCTTCATCCTCATGGAGAGAAAATTCATGCTTATGGAAGTCCTTCAGCCCTTATTATTTCCTGTTCTTTCTTGCTATGGCACAAACTGGATGAAATCTTGAAACTGAAGGGAACAATATTTAACCTTCATTCAGGACAGGGCAGGAGTAATTAAGCTTACTTTTGGAAGTAAAATAGATGTCAGAAGTCCATACTCTAAACATGGCTGCGGAGCATGGAGGAGACTGCTCAAACCAGCCACAGCTCTGTGAGTGGATGAACTTTCTGGAGGTTGTCTCCAGAAGCACAATGTTCATGGAGGTGTGGAAGCATCCAGCGACTATGTAGGTGGAATAATCCAAAAAGCCAGCTAGAAAACACTTGTGCTGTGTTCCTGAGAGAAAGCCAACAGAGGAAACTTTTGGGCAGTGAGGTAGCTGGAAAGAAGTTTCAGAAGAAAAGCAAGAGTTTTCAAATGCTGTTCCTATTATAAGGGTGAAAAAGACATTATGTACATTATTCATAAATAAATGGCTTTGCAGCACGCACATCACTGATTCACTGAAATCATCAATAGATTTCCCTTAAAAACCCCTTCCAAGCTCCTTGAAGCTGGCTAGGGCTCTGCTCAGGAAGGATAGTGTTATTAGTACAGCAGGGAATGGATTTGTTTCCAGTGTACCTGGCAGACATTCGTACAGACACATGATGACATCAGTCACAGCCAGGACCACACATGTCTATTCACATGAAGATGTAAGTCTGTTGGACAGCCAATACATATGGTTTATACCCTTCTCCCTCGTAGTCAGGAAGGAATCCAGCTATTTTTAAGTCTGGATATGCATATGGCCAAATATAATGATATTCCTTGTGCAAAGGAAGAAAAGGAGAGACTTAAAATTTTCGACATGCTCTCCTTATTTCTGGCAGCTTTCCTTTCCCATTGTGCTTACTCACTCTTTCCCTGGAAAAATGAAGGGCCCTCCAGGAACTTCTGCTCTTGTAAAGCTTGGATTAACACCCACAAAGTCACAAAGTTTATTCATTCATGTAAATTGTTGTGAAGTGAGCAGCTGGGACAGCTAGCTTGCAGACATGCAGTGGTGCACACCTCTCAGGTTGGCAGCCCCTGCTTAGACAGAGCAATCAGAGGACAATGCCTACAACAAGTAACAAATATTTGCACCGGACGGATTGCAAACAACCTTCAGATTGCTATTCAAGAATTAAGCAGTAATGAAGAGTGAGTAAATTCATAATTCTCACAGTTGTCTTAAAGCTAACTTCTAAAATAGAAAAAGTGGCTAAATCTTCTGCATAAATTATTACCAATTGTCCATCTAGCTTTTGTTACAATAGGAACCGTGACAAAGGCCTTGGAAACCATGATTCATGAATTTTCCAGGAGCAGCCAAGTGCATCATCCTCTGAAAAGAATATAAAGGAGGAAAGCTTACATTTGTCAAAAATTCTGGCTGTTAGCATGAATTTTTCTCACTTCTTTGTAGAAAAGTAGTGGAAAAGCAGAAAGTACCTACATTGAGGAGACAGTGACTGTCAGTCATCAAATGACTGCCTCTGGTTGTGTCAATCTCATTACTGTATATGACTTTGAGCACCAAAAGAAACCAGAGTGACAGTTTCAACATAATCCCTCCTTTAACAAGACATAATTGTACAATATGGAAATCCAGGCTCTGACTGCCCTTTTTTTAAATTGACTTTTAAAATAAAGTTGAAAAAGGGGAAGAGAGTGGAAATCATTTAACTTCACCCAGGATACCCTTCCTGATACTTTCTAAATTCCTGAGAAATTTTTAGAAACAAATATGACCATGCAGAAAGGAAAGTACAAGCTGGCTGTATTTCCCATTTCCCATTCTCAAGCAAAACCACAGTGCTTCTAGGCCACCTATTTTAATTCAGATTCACTTGTTGCATTACCTCAGGGTTTGGTTTTTTTTAATAAAGTGCTTTCATTACAGCGGTATGGAGTTGTGGCTTTGTATTTGTCACAAGGCAACTTGATTTATCTCTACAGTTCTCCAGTGATTTTGAAAAGATGACCATATGACACAAACAATGAAATTACCTGTTGATAAAACCTACTCTTATATTCTGGCACCAGTCAAATGGCATAAACTAGATTAAAAAGAAGGTCACATGGTGACCCGCTTACTAAACCCATGACTATTTCTCTTTGAACCACATACTCGTAGATTTCTGTTACAGGTGAGGTCCTTCAGGCTGGGCCCTGTACAGACGCTTCTGAAGCTTTTAAGAAAGCTCAGAAATCTTACAGCCACAATGACACTGCTGAAAGTCCCCCTCCGAGGTGTGTAATAATATTCCAAACTGCATTTTTTTGTGCTTCCCCCCAGCAATTAATCTCTGGGTAACTTTTTCTAATGTCTAACTTCTAATGTTCCAGAAAGTTAATATCTTTAGAACAGCTGTTATTGTTTCATTTTACTACAGTGTGGTAATAGGTTTTAAATGCCATTATTATTTATAGGGAAATGGGTTTAGATATTTTATCTATCTATAAAAGTGCATTGATTTTGTCATTCTCTTCCTTCCACCAGCCCCCATTGTTTTGCAGCTGTTAAGATATTTAACTTCCCACCAACGTATTCTACTCCATACACCCTATAAATTAATGAACATTAGAAACTTTTTAGAAGTGAGTCTGATTTTTCTTTCCCAAGAATTCTTAAGCTAGCCTTGTATTTTATTTCTTTGTATTTCTAGGTGGCTACTTTAATACATGCTACACATACTCAAACATGCTAGGTGAACACTCCCAAATGAAATAAATTGGCAGCTGCTGTTTCTACATTCAGGGGCTTAGTATTTTTATGTACATTTAAGACTGCTGTCTTAGCAGTTTTCAGGACGAGCAGCCATTCACCTCCAGAGACGATGAATGGACACGCGCAGCGTTACGTGGTTGCGCCGTGCGTCGGGGCTTATGTCAGTGCTGTAATGTGTGCACAGATCAACCGCCAGGCAAGGCAGCTCTGCCAGTATCTGTCTTTGGCATCAGCGCATGCTGCTCTGTATTTGTTCATGAGGCTGGAGCTCTTGTGCATCGCTAAACCTTTTGCCAGATGGATGTGCAATAGCTCCGACAGATCCCAGGACAGAGCTATTACCCAAACACCGGCAGAATCAACGGCTTCTCCAGTGAGTGGCAAGACTAATAAAACCAGCTGGCTGCTCTGAGCCCAGCAGAGCAGCAGCTTATGGGGTTATACATATCAGTTTGTTGTTCTGCAGTACAAGTCTTCCTACTACAGAAAGCTATCCTGATACTTTATATGAAATTAAGATACAGGCTATTCACATATCTCATTGTGATCCTTTACAGACCAGATTTCCTAAAAGCTCATCCAGATCTGGGACAATATCTATGTGACTGCAAATCATTCCACAGCTTTGTTAGCGAATATACCTCTAAGCCACAGACAAATATAGCCAGGACAGAAATGAAGCATTTGACTAGCTGGAGCCCAGAGTGTCAGAATTGTATAACAGTCTATGAAATACTGCCAGAGCAGGCTTCTGAAAGATAAACAAAAATTGTGTAGAGTAGTGAATAAAAAGAGTGGCAAAATTAACCTTTAAACACAGAACTGAAAATCAGGTACATAAGATATTACCAGCTGAGAAGCAAAGTCCTCCAACAAGATTGGGTTTTAATCATGTCAGGCTTTTAATTATAGTGCTGTGGAACAAAAGCTATAAAAACAAATCCTGCCTCAGAAGTTACCCACTTTGAAATGTTTCTTCTGAAGATCTTAGTGTATCAGTACCTCATTTGATACAGATTCCGTAACTGTATCTAGATTGAATTTGAATGTGTCATCATGATCTTAAAAGGAACCTATATAACATATTTATTACTATGCCAGCTGAGAGTAGAAGTTTATTTAGGCTAAAGCCATATATGTGACTATGATAATTTCTATACATTTTAAAAAAAAATGACCAAATTGCAATCCCCACATTCTTGATAGTCTGCAAAACCGTGATAGGTGAACTGTAGCTGATTCACACAGTGACTTGAAAGAGTATGTCATTTACACAGACAGCTATATTTAGTACAATGATGATGCAGGCAGATATTGCCTGAGAACAGAAAATTTGGGAACCACTGTTTGGGGTGTAAAACTCCAAGGCTGAAAAAATCACCTTTTCTAAAAGATTAAGGTTTAACCCTAACTAGATTTTTCGTCCTGAAGTTAGCCTGGCTTAGAGAAGAAAGCTGGCTGAGGTGACCTCCAGAGGTCCCTTCCACATGAAATCTTTCTGTGGTTTGATCCTGTGAATGATCCTGTGAATGCAAGAGCTCTACCACATAGTCTGCCGAATGCAGTGGAGCTGCGAGAACACGGTTGAAGGCCAGATGTGTTAGATGCCAAAATAACTGCTGCAGAGCTTTGGAAAATGAAACCTAGAATATGAATCTTGTGGCTGTTTCCAAGGTATGCCTACCATTAAAAAATAAAAACATCAAACTTACCTAGCCGTGTGTACGCATCCAGAACATTCCTGCTCTTGACTGGTCACTGTCACATCCATTCTCTATGAGAGAGGCAACCAAGGGACCCTGCTCTGACCCCAACGGGTGCCCCACAGAGAAAAAGCATCAGCATCTGCACACAGTTCCAGGAGGCTAAAAAAGGTTCCTTGGGGAACCCAACATAATGTGTAAATTACTAACTAGATCACTTTATGCAACTTTTTTTTTTCATTAATTGAGAAGTTTGAAAAGGACTGACAAATATATTTCTCAAAATCTATTAACTGGATTTTTTTTTGCTTTTCTTCATGGTCATTCTCAAACTTACAGATCTGTATTGAGTTATCTTTGTTTGCAGGTCATGTTTTCAAGCATGACATCAAGATATCTGTATTTGGATGCTGCAATCAACCATTAGATAAATTATGTGGCTTTAAGGGCCTGGTCTATTTCTAGTGAAAATTCTTGAGAAGTGCATATTTTAACACAAATGGATTTACTTGAAGGGTAAAGATTGAAGCCCAGAAGCCTCTAGGTCCCTGTTAGTACCTCCTGGCACAGAGCATGCAGATCCATGACATGGCTGCAGCCTGTGACTTGTAACTTCTTACGTGAGGGCAGTGTCCCCTCCTGAACGTTATATGACTTGAGCATTCCAACCTGCCACTTTTCTTCCATTAAAAACTAAAGTGTTTCATCTGTTATGTTTGAACATATGTAACTTCACAACCTTTCTTTCTTTTTTTTTTTTTTTAATGTTTAACTCCTGTTCTTCAATTGGTCTAAATAAACACCTTTCACATGGGTCTCACTAGATTGTTATTTACTCCTCTTGTAGTTCTCAGTTAGCACATTTCTAAAATTAAAAAAAAAATAATTTACATCTGAAGTGATTGTAATCTCAAATAATCTGAACTGGCAATCATCCCGAATGTAATTATTCAAATCTGCTGCTCATACCCCACTGTTCTGGTACAAGGCTATCCTTGTAAGACAGGCACTTCTAGATTTGTTGTATTATTTCAAACCAGTAATAAGAAACACCAAAGTTTTGATTTTTTTTTTTTCCCCTGCTGCTTTCAGCTGATCTCTGTGGTTTCTCTATTCTGTGGTAACTTAGCTCCTTCTTCTCTTTTCTTATACTTCTATTGTTTTCAGGGGTAAGAATACTGCCATTGTTACTATTGTTCATTGCTCTCCAGGACTAAAATGCATACTTACGTTTCATTGATACTATATCTAGGCTTCATTGATACTGTATTTATTTGTTGAATTATGTTTTATGTCTCTAAAAAAAAAAAAGACATGCTCTAACTGACCTGGAAGACAGAGACCTCCCACAGTAATTCCTAGATGTCATTCCATAGCCTGCAATCCCTCATTCTGAAATTAAAATCGCTGGCTGCCCTCCCAAACCATTAATCATCACCCAAAGAGCTGGACTCAGAAATCAAGTGATGCCAGAGGGTTCAAGAAGACAGATGCAGTGCTCTGGACATTGGTAGCCCTAGCTGTATAGATACTGACATTATTGGTTCTTCCAACCATTTTGTTTCCAAAGAGTATTGACAATACCCATTGGTTTTGCTCCTGTCTCCAGTAAAGTCATAACAATCATTTTACAGGATGGATTATTTTTCCACAGAAATAAAACCGGCAGAAGGGGAATAAAAATATGCTGGTTTTCAAAGGAAGAAAAATATTCAACAAAGTGCACAGCTCTTGGCCCTTCATTTGGTCATCTGTCACTCAGGAAAGTGAAGGTTGTTAAGCGGCACCAAGGGATTTATGTTCAGTGGGATCCTTTTGACTTTGTAGCCTCTCGACTTGCACTGACATGGCACTCCTCTCGTCACTATCAAAGGCGTGAGCTGTATAAGAATTTGTTGTCTGACAGTAGCATCTCTTAGATGAAGGGGCCCTATGTTAACCTTTAAAATGTCAGTCTTGGTAGCCCATGTGTCTTGGTGGCTGATAAGATGGCAAGTAGCATTGAAAGCTACCGCTAAAACCCTTCCTCTCCACTAAGAGCAAGACTAGCACGGTTTCCTTCCCTCTGACAGTGCCCTTCTTTGCTCACCAAGGGTGGGTGAGAGCTGGGCTTTCCGTGGGCAGAGTGTACTAATGCATTCCCGCTGAAGAAAGTAGGGAGCAAGAAAAGAATTTAGCCTGAATCACAGTTCATTTCCTGGCCAGCTCCTGGGGTAGCGCTCACACATTCTACACTTTATTTGAGAGAGACTGCAGTGTTACATGTTAGTCTTTTATTCAGAATGGCAAGATCACAGCCAAAAGTAGTATGAGATAATAACAGGTATCACACGCTGCTTGTGGTTTCATAGTATCCAAACTCTGCCAGACTAGTTGGATTATGGGCAGTTTTAAGTTAATAAAACCAATTTGTTTAAAAAGAAATTACCCATTTGGCTCTTGTTGATCATCCAGTTGGTCTTATTTTTCCAAGAAGCAGAACACATCTGCATCCAATTAGTATATTAGTTGGAGTGCCTGTGCACTGCTACATTACAGTTCCTCTGCATGGCTTGAAAAAATATGTAGGATGTAAACTCTTCTCTCATCCTGTTGCAAATCAGAAGAGGCTTTAATGGAGCCACAGAATGCAGGGGGTGAGGGGAGAAAGAGGGGAAGGAGCAGGGCGGTGAGTACCGACAGCGTTCAGCTCAGCTCCTTGAGCTCAATGAGTTTTTTTGTATTAATGGTAGATCTCACACTTGGTTTCTGACATATCAAAGTAAAAAGAAAATCTCTATTTATTTTAATAGAAGTTAGTTTAGGCTTTGCATGATCATAAATAGAGCACCATTATTACAAAAGAACAGTACATTACTGGCTCTGTGCTTGCGTCTGCCTTCTCTTTGTCCCTCCTAATACTGCTGTGATAATCAGAAACACATAAATATCAATTAAAGATACAATTAATACAACTAAACCAATGCAACAAGCTACTTCGATGATAGTTTGTATTTAACCCTCTTATTTTTTGAATAACTGCACTCTCTCTTTCCAAATGTCCTGGCCAGCCTGTGAGCAGTCTGCTCCGGGCTGAATGTGGAGTTTAACAGGAGTCAGACATCTCATAGCTGTACTAAGGGATGAGCAGCATAATAATAACAACAGAAGTTAAGAGAGTTGTAGGATGAGGTAAGCCTCAGGCTTCAGAGCCTGTTTGAAATGGAGGAGGTTGAAATGATAGCCCCTGGGGGTTTGGCAGTGGCTGAGGAAGAGCTGGAGAGGGGGGCAGCTTCCTTGCATCGGGTGGGTCTGCCAAACCCAGTAGATGAACTGCCCTCCTTTGCCCAGTGGGACAGCAGTAAGCTACGAGCTCTGCTTTTTACAGGGCGCATAAAGAGACTGGCGGAGCTGGCTGTAGTGAGTCAACCTGATTTTATGCAGGTGGGGCCTGGATGACTCCCTGAACTGGATGAGGACTTGACAGAAATGCCGTCCCCCTACCCTACTTCCCTCCTCCATCCTCTCAGTTTGGTGATTTTTCTTCAGTGTTTCTCTCTGGCACACTGCCTTCCCCGCCCTAAGATAAAGTAAAGATAAATCATTGTATAAACTAAAGAGCAGTGTTCAGTTGTTGCCTGACTGCCACTGCTCCTCCACATGTGCTCAGGGAAGAGGGGCGAGGGTTGGAGTCATCTTCTCTGCTCTGGTGGACCGCTGTGTGCATCCCGCAGGTGCGTAGCGCCAGGAGGGCAGTCCTTGACAGAGCCTGGCAGTGCAACTCATCCATGGAAGCCTATGAACGCTCGACTTCCACATACACAGAGCACACAGGCTTTTATTGGCAAAGGCCTAATGAAGTGGCAAAGAGAAGTGACATCTTTAAGAGGTTCTAACTGAGTTTTTGTGTTAGGCAAAGGCTGGTGTTGCTCAATGCACAACACCTAAAATTCAGATGCTGAATAAAGCATCTATCAGACTTCTTGGCTCTCAGTGATTGTGGAACAATATGCTTTGTCAGGAATAAAAAAACACTAGGAGGATGCCCTGAATGGTTAAGACTTCTAGGAACATGGAGATCGAAACACTTAAACAGCTTTACACTCTGATTGTGCAATCTGGATGCACATGCAAAAGAAAAGTACCAGAAGGTAATGCTGTTTCTGACAACAGCTGGTGCTACAAAACTTTGGGAGCAATTCAGATGCTTACACATAGGTGCTTTGTGCCATTTTAGACATTGTAGGGTATCCAAGAGTGATCATTCCACACTGAATCATTCCCTTGGTATTTTTAATATGTTTCAGTTAATATTGGTGAAGGAGGCCAAAAATTAAACTCCTGGTATGGTTACAAGCCCAGCGCAGCTAAGCCATACGTCATGGGCTAAAAATTACTACCTTGCTTTATATATCCAATCCAGCTCCTTCAGAAGTTATCATGGAAACCGGAAAAGTAATTATTTCTTCAAAGCCCAGAGAGGAGGGGTATAAGAGCATCTGTCTGCAACAGATGAACCCCAGAAAGAACAGATTTACCTGCTGCTCCATAGAAGACCAAAAGAAACACTGGGGTGCACATAGCAGCACAGGGCAGCAGACAGATAAAGAGCAGGTATTTTTGGATGGAGATGAGTCTGAAGATGGTGATCTTCCTCTAGTGACTGCAGACAGGCTTACAATAACAGGCTTATGCTAAAAGGTCTGACTTTTAGATAGCTGAAGGTGAGCAAGGACTCTACCACCAAATGAGCACCACTGCACTTTAAATTATAGATATCAGAGAGGCCACACAGTTTTAATGTTGTTCATTTTTTCCTTTCTCTACTTGAAAGAAGATGATGTGAAAGGCTATAACTTGGAAGGGCTCTGGCATGAGACAGCTGGACCAGCTGTGCTCCGCAGAGGCTCGTGTTCTCCAGGGCTGGCTGCCTGGAAAGCCGCCACTGCAGGAAACCCATCTCCATCAGGCTCCTCGCCTCTGAACGGTTACTGAACACAAAAAATGAAACTGAAATCTTGTTCCTTTTGGTTAGATGAATTTCCTGATAGGTGTCAGGAAATGTCTGAAATGTAAACTAAACTGTTGTCCTTTCTTTTCTTATAGTTTTCATAACGGACTGTAACAGACAAGGATATTTAAATATTTTTATAATTACTTTCTTTTCTTTCTTTCAGTTCCCACAGGTATTCACATAGAAACAGGGCCAAAATTCATTTGAACAAGTCTTCCTGTTCTTTACATGCCACCTGACATGCATTAAATTGTGCAAAGTAGCTTATGTTTAATTCCGTATCTAACCAAATTGTGTTAAGTGTTGGGTCATGTATGCCAGAGTCTATTAAATGCGGTGGTTTGTTTCTTCCTAAATTAAGGCAGTCTGGGAAGATTGAACACAAGAAAAGTAAACAGATTCTCATGACCTGCTGTAGGCATTTCCACAGAAATCTGCCTAACCTATGTCTCTGGATTCATCTAATGAATTCTAAAATTGCAAACACCTATTAAGTAAGATGGGGAAGAAAGAATATTGAACACGGAAAGCTGATAAAGGAACAGTTCAGCTGTTAGTTAAAAATAGCACCTACCTCAATCAGCAGCTATTTGTTTGATGGGAGAAATGAATGGAGCAAAAGCCAAAAGGAGAAGTTTTCCAAGGCTAAAATATAATTATTCACTCAGTTTTTACGGCAAGAAAACGAAGATTTGGCACATGCACCCCAATTGTGCCTATACCTGTCTTGCCCAGAGTGGACAAGATGCAGGCCAAAGTGTGAGAGACGGACAGGGATGGCATGAGCCATGACACTAAATTACACCAGGTGCTGTTGCACTGTTTCACAACCTCTTCTAAAGGTCCTAGGAGGGTGAGATAGCTACTGAAAGGTCTAACTAACTAAGCTGTTCTTGGGGCAGAGACCTTGAGGAGGGTGGTGGCTCCCGCTCTGCCCACTCAGGAGATGGCAAGAAGCAATACACAGTAATAGGATTATAGCCAGGTCCCTTGTGATAAGATTTTTAGCAGTCTCTAAGAGTTGCAGAGTACAAAGAATATGAACATCTCCTGTACCTTTCCATACCTCAATGGCTCCCTTTCCAGTGACTGAAGGAGAAATAAAGATGCAGGAGAACCATTATTTCATATCTTCATCCCTGTTGTACAGACGTGTGATGCTTCCATTAAAATCCAAGATTATCTCTTGAATCTAGAGAAAATATTTCTTGGTCTTATTAATAAATCACGCATCACAAAAATACATAAAAACAAGTAAATAAAAACAAAATTATCTTTCAGAATTTTATTTTATTCTACAAAACTTTATTCTGTAGTCTTCCCTCTTGATAACAGGAGACTGCATTGTGTTTTTAAAATCTGTCTGGCAGGACATTAATAGAAAATTATAGTTTACAGTTATAGAATCATAGAATCATAGAATCATTGAGGTTGGAAAAGACCTCTAAGATCATCGAGTCCAACCATCAACCCAACACCACCAGGCCCACTAAACCATGTCCCTAAGTGCCTCATCTACACATCTTTTAAATACCTCCAGGGATGGGGACTCCACCACTTCCCTGGGCAGCCTC
>NW_008795017.1:6409999-6449927 GCF_000699145.1 Aptenodytes forsteri
TAATATATTTGTAAAAACTTTTTTTGTTGTCTTTAACGACAGCGGCCAGATTGCGTTCTAGCTGGGCTTTTGCCTTTCTCATTTCCTCTCTGCACGACCTAACGAGATCCCTGTACTCTTCTTGAGTCGCCTGCCCCTTCTTCCACAAGCGGTAAACTCTCATTTTTTCTACATTTTCTACATTTAAAATTTAATATCTTAAAATTATACCGTCTTTTTGCTGTTGAATCCTTCCTAACTTCAAAGGAATCTTTCTAATGAGAAAGAATGGTTTTAATTAGTTTTAATAGCACTGGAATTTGTACATAGCTTTATTAATAGTATATGGAGATTGTATTGAAATTCCCTGAGCATAAAAGTAAAATTAGGAAGTACAAACCAGAGGTTAAAAATAAGTTAAAAGTGCCCGTGTAGAGGACCGATTTGTTTTCTGTTAGCATCAATGATTCTTCAAATATGAGCATTTTCCTATTAGTTGAACCACTTGAAAAAAGCACAAAATTAAAGAGCAAGATAACATATTAGTTTTCTTGTCCGGTGTTCCTCTGAAGGAAAAATTGTTATGATAACCCACCATTGACCAAAACATATACCCTTAGAGGAAAAAAAAAGAAAAAAAAAAAAAGTCAAATCCAGGCTTTCACAATGTATAGGAAAGGAAGGTCTATTTGACCTGGTCAAATACCTTCTAGATATCTAAGAAGCAGATCAGTGACTTTAACTGCATCAAGGTGGACAAGTGGAATTCATTACATTTTGCTTTCATCATTATCAGAAAAGTTTCACCCTTTAATAAAAACACTGTGATCTCATTTTATTATTTCCAGGAGCTACTCCTTTTCTAGTGGCCAAATTTAGGGGCAGAATTTGAAATCTGCTTTTAAGTGAAAAATTTGGCTTGCATTTCTAGCTGCACAAAATATTTGTAATGTTCATATATATCCTGGGCTGCCTGGCTGCTCTCTAGAAAATGTTCTCATTATTTGGCTGTTTTATCTCTGCCTACAGATGCTCAGAGTCGTGGAGCGTTACTACATTCTGAAGAAAGGATCTTTAGGAAGTGCAATCAATGTAACATGACTTTGAGGACTATTCTAGTTTTCAACCATGGAGGATATTGTTCAGAATATGGACCCTTATGAAAAAGAAAAAAAAAAAAAAGAAACTTTTAAGATTAAATGATCAGTGTTTATTTTCTTTCCTGGTGACTACTGTATCTGATGGTAGATCACCCAAATAGACCAGCCATACAGATCTGCTCTTTAGCAGGATGGTTGCAATGACTGTGGTTATTATTATTGTGGTGGTGGTGTTACCAACAAGGATTATAATCCAAGGCTACCTAACAAATGCAAGCACTAGAGAAGCTTACAGTTATTTGCATGTTTCCTGAATTTACTATTGTTTGGCACAAAATAGAACTGAACAAACTTTCTCTCATAGTCTAGTTATTACAGCAGTCTCTTAGAAAACAAAAAATATGGGTCAAAATCATTGTTCTACAGAAGACTTGAATGTGAGTCTTCAGGTGGGTGATTTAAACACTAGCTGGGGGAGCCAGTCCCATCTCCTTCAGCTTTCAGTGCTGAGCATAAGTAACGGGGTTTAGTTGCCTATTGCCAAAGGCTCTGAAACCAGACACCTGTTTCCCTGTTGCTCAGAGTTATTCAAGTATTTCTTAGATTTGTTTTAATGGCAAGAAGGTTAAAATCATAAAAATCCCCAGAGATGACCAAAGCTGTCTGTCCCGGTTCTGGAATATTGCAGACTGTCCCAGCCGGGCAAGTGGATGGCTTAGTTCTGATGGCATGTAGCAACATCAAGAATTTCACATTAAATAGCTTATAGATACAGGTGTAGGTATGTATGTATACATTTATATATACATATATATACACATACATATGTATTTATTTATCAGAGGAGGGAGCATTAATTACCTCTGATAATCTAGCTGAAGAGCATCTCCCCAGTGTGCAGGTGTATTCTATGCCTGATCTAGATGCACAATGTTCAAGCTCACTGTCCAGGACTAATGTAATTATGCACCTTCAGTTCAGAGTGGGGCAGGAATAACTTCCATCCTATGAATCCCATGACATCCTCAATGTTCCTGCCTATGGTGGGGGGTTGGACAAGATGATCTTCAAAGTTCCCTTCCAATCCAAGCCATTCTGTGATTGGTTCTGTTATCCATCCATTATGCAGCCTGAAATGTGAGAGTCAGGGCTAAGACAGAAAAATGGAGAAAGTTTGCATCTGCTGCCAAGTTGTTAAAGCAGTTGCCCAGATTTGGAACATGTTGAGTTCAATAATCTTCTCCCTGTATTGGGTGTGATGGTGCTGTGATACTGCCTGGTGCATAATACCATAGCTTAATGTCAAGGTATTAATCCCAGTAATCCTTGTTCCACATGCGAGTTCTCTCTTACCTTTCTGACACAGCCAGTTCTCCCAGGTGGATTAAATCTGGGTTGTCAGTTCCTCACTGGGGACACACTCTTCTCATATCAGGAACTAGAGTTTCAAACTTGGGCTGGGGACTCCAGGAGACAATGTTTTTGTCCACAGCAACACAGAAGTGAAATTCTCTTTGTGGATCCAGAGGAAGATTTTCAAAGGTGAAAATGTCAATTCTTGATCTAGCTCCAACTGAAAGTCTGCCTTTGAGATGCTCTGCTATGAAACATTTTCCATTAACAAAAATAAAAAAAAAAACATAAAAAAGGTTTTATTCCTAGTAGTAACTTTCATATACTGAATATGTTTCTAGGCACTTTAGTCAGTGGGGAACTATTTCCAGTGATCTTACAAGATTTAATTAAGTGACCATCAAGACCAGGGCAGAGGGTTCCTAAACACCTTTAATCTTCTGCATAGTTTTATGGGATACCACCATTTGGGTTCTAACAGTGAGGACCATTGTCAGACTGAGAAGGGTTTGACAGCAAATTGATAGCTCATCGCAGTTGCACAGTCTGTTTTCCACCCTGTTGATAGCAGTCTTTTAGTCTTCTGAAGCGTTGATATATAATGCAGCTGCCTTATTATTGTATATACTAGCAATTCTACACTCATTTTCCTGAATTTCAATATTTCAGCAATATTTCAGCTACTATTTTCAAAAAGTTAATGTTATATGCACTGTAAACCACAAGTGTTCTATAATTTTATGATCTATATGGGAAATGTTAGTCCCTACATGTCCATATACAAACTTACTAACCTATGTCCTTGCATGTCTTTGAGTTTTGCTGCAGAAAGCATTTTGTTTCTGAGTAAACAAGTCAGGGAGTTAGGATAGTGCTTACAGTTTCAGATGCCATTACAGTCAGTTTTCCAAAGGAGAATAAAGTCCGAAAAGATGATATTGGCTTCAGGATGATATTTTTGTGCTGCTTGGATATTGCTTTGTGGGATAATGATTGCTGCTAATAACAAACCAGTGTTTCTTCTCAGCATTTAGTGATTCTTCAAAAGCATCTAACAAAAAGCCTGCAGAACACATTTGCCATTTTTGAGGCTGGTGCATAAAATCAAAACTTTTGTGGTGACAGTTCTTTCTTTTCTTACATATTCTTATTTCCAAAACAGTTTAACAAGTACCTTGTAACTTTTCAAATGCACTCACTAATCCCAGCAAATGCCTAAACTATTTGACCAACTCCGAAGTCCCTTATGTTTGTAATTATCCCTTCCATGACTTGCTTCAGCTCAAAAAGGGAAACACATAGGAAAACGACATCATCTGTCATTCATCTGTCGATGTAAACAATGTGTGTATGCACCATAGCAAGGAACTATTAAATACATTAAACAGTGCAAACTTCAAAAGTGGCTGACAGAGTCATGTTGACAACAAAATTCTGAAACTGGCATTTTACATGAAGGGACCTTCTACAGCAAAGCTTTCTCCTTTGAATACTCTGCATTGATTCTCTATCCTGTAATCCACAACAAGCGGTGTTACTTAGGTGCTTATGTATTTGTGCCTTTTACTCTTGCCTTCATATTATTTAACTGGGAAACAGTTACCCTTTCCCAGGCCAACGGTTAGCAGACAGTTCTTCATTCAGACTACTTGGTGCTTTCTGATTAGCTGTTATCTACTAGTGCGTACTTGCTTTATCTTTCATGGTAAGCCTTGTGTCTTTATCTGTTATATATTGGCATGAGGATCCAATCCAATAGGAATTATGAAGTTTAGTGACAGATTTAGGAAAGTGCTTAAGTCCTCGCCTAACTTTAAGCTTATTAGTTCTAAGCATTCAAGTGCTTAGCAGCAGACACAAGGTGAAGAACTCTAATGATTCTTGGTGATAAAACCTACAACACTTAGTGGCTAAGTTGATTCCAGGAGCTTAGCTTCATCAGGACTGTGGAAAAGAGCTCTAGAACAACAGTGTCAGATTTCTGTTCTGGATTCTGCCCAAAGTTACCCTGGATAAGATGTGATACCTCTGTTTCCCCATCCTTTTAGGAGAGCTAAGATTATATATACACATATATATGTAATGTGTACATTACTTAGTATTTGTAATTAATCAATAACACATTTGATTAATCCTCTGTTGTACTGAGCAGAAGCAAATCTGATTAGAAGTATATACCTCTGAGACTAAAATGAGTTGTTCCTTTCTTTCATTTATCATCTAATATTGATAAAATACAGTTGTTCCATACTAAAGGATTATCTGTAGATAATAAAGAATAATACAATTATGGATAATAATTAGAACTGATATTTTACTGTTCAAGCTGGCAGCAGAGATTTGAAGTGCAGCTATCACGAAGGAATTTAGCAGCAAGGAATGGATACATCCACTTATAAATATTTGAGGCCATGAAATACTTCAGTCAATCTTGAGTCACATACCAAATCTTGGAACATTATCTTTATACATTATAGCCAAAGTCACAGTTGAAGTTGGTGCCCCTCTGCTAGATAAATGAGCTGAAATTTCATTCATATTATTTTATTTAGTGAGATTTGCTTTTCAGGAATCTAATTCAAAGAGAAGTGGACATTTGAAATATGCCCTTTTTTACCACCCTTGTTACTATAATTGCTGTAGATTGAATTAGAGCTCCAATCTTATCAAAACACTCCCAGCAGCTCCTATTGTGATATGAACATTGAACAAAGTTACTATAGAATCATTGCATCTTGGCAGGAATATTAAAAATAAATCTGTTCTTTCTGTCATGTGTGACCTTGATATTGAACAATAAAAATGTGCTAAGTGACTGACCAGAATATCAGTGTGCTATCTCTTGGCAATATATGAGGGACAGAAAAAATATTTCTGTCTGTGTATAAAGTGGTTTTTTTAACTACTTCTGAATCAGATGGGTAACATTTATGCCAGAAGGTTTAATATGTCAGCACGGATATGGCTGACAATGAAAATGCGATGCTAATAATTATATAATGCTGGCCAAAATATTATTTAGAGGAGACAGAAGCAAAAACAATGCTCTTTAAGAAAAGTCAGAAAAGCTTTACAACTGCAACTGAAGCTAGAACAAGACTTGACTTCAGAAAGAAAAGTAGAATGTTTCTGGTCATGAGCACAAGTGTTGACAAAGGGGAAGAAAGTGGCACTGCTTAGTATTCGAGGTACATATTGGGCTTGGTTTCATGTAAAAAAAAAACATATTAGGGTAGTATCAACAGCAAAAAGAAAATGAACTCCCTTTATTGTTTCAAATGTTGTTGTTGGTTCACTCTCCCGCATTGTATACTGTGTTATTTTCTTCCTCTTTGATCTTGACTCAGCTTCTATTAAAGATAACGCAAACCAATGAAAACTGGATCAGGCCAGGGTGGGTAGCAGGGTGTTATTAGCACCAAATTTCCTCCTTCATTTGCAGCTCCCATCATGTGTATACTGAATGTTTCCTTGTCGCTTTGTAATTTGAGGGCACCCGTCTGTTAATTTGCTCCCCAGATGCTGTTTCAGGATGTTATTGCTGTTGCATGCAGCCTGTCATTTCAGAGATGCTCAGACTTCATTTTGGCATCTAAGGAGCTGGAGGAGCCTCTGGTAGCTGTGGAGGTTCACAAACAGAAGAGAGCCTGAGGGCAGGGAGCGTGGTTTCTGGGCAAGCTGGAGGCAGTCAAAGGATGTGGTTTTGTGGATGGAAAAGAAGTTGGATGGAGCTCAGGAGATGGTCCTTCATAAAGAGCTCTGACAAAACCCAGAGCCATGGCTATTGATAGTGCTCTAGTTTTGATGCTGTTGCAAACTTAGGCATGGTGGTGCTCGTTTTGTACCAAAGGAATTGCTTAGTAAAAAAGGAAGAAATAGTAGTAGCAGAGGCATCCTTTCATGAAGTAATAAATAGAATAAGTTGGCCCAAAATATTTCTGAAAAACTCAGGCTTTCTGGGATCTCAAAAAGCTTAACAAAATCACTGTTTGAAATTTGTGTTGCAATAGAAGCATTAAGTAAAATGAATCCTACGCAGAAACTACAATAGAACTTAAAAGATAAAAAAACCTCACAGATGTCTAAAAAATGCTGTATCAAAAGCAAGCTAGCTCTTTCAACAATAGGATAACTTTCCTAAGCCTTGGCATAAGCAATAAGCATACACTTTTCCCCCCCTTTTTATGGGCTAAAGCCACCTGGCTATATTTAAAATCTGTTTTAAATCTTCAGTTTCAACAATAGAACAATGTATTTTCTTCAGAGAAGACATGGCACTTAAAAAATAAATGAAAGCAGTAAAAAATGAACAGCATTTGTAACGTCCACCCTTGGTCATTCGCATTAAATTGCATGTATGTGTATTAGAATCAATTAAATGAAGGCATGCCTTCCTTCCAACACAGAAAAGAATTAGGTAATATATTAAAAGTAGATAACCTTGTTTGCCTCCCACTCAACCTTTCTTCATCATTCTTAATAGCAAACATCTAGCTATTGATTAGTTCATTTTAAATGCTACTAAGGTAAATGCCATACTGCTTTGAACTGATGAAAGAATTGAACAAAGGCGAATCATAGTAATCGTGGCATGTTGAGGAATGCAGATCACAAGAACTGAATACAACAAAATGCCAAATGTAACCTTTTCTTTCATGTAAAATTTTACAAAAGAAAGAAATCGCATGTTAGGGCAGTCAGAGAAATTTAGCTTAACTCAAGGCAGATCCCTCTCATCTCCTTCGTTCTGCCTTTGTAGTAAGGACTGCAACTTCATTCTAAATCAATACATTTTCTCGGGCAACATGATTCCATCATAAATCATCATTTGCTCAACGTGTTTCTGCTAATAAATCTGCAGCTAGAAGGGATAAAGAGGAAACTGGTTAACAATAAACTGTGCTGTTAAACTGGGGCAGAAACAATATAAAACACAAGGTTATTATTGACACCTGTATCTACAATATGCTCTCTATGTCAACTGTTGTGGAATTAAATGCACTTTCTCCTGCAAATAGCTGTCTATAAAGTTCAAGTTGATGCTCAAGACAATGAAAATGCTGAACCCAAACTATTCATGACAAGACGAGGTTTAATGTATGTAATTTAGCTGCAAACCTGGCCAACTGCATTTCGAGCAGATTTTTCAACAGCTTCTCATAGCAAGGCACAATTTGACACAAATACATATTTTGTGGCTTGGATGTAAACCTAAGGAACTGATTACCCAATAGACTAAAAATTTCCTTTGAAACCTCAAATGCATGCTCAATATAATTAGTTATAAAGCTAAAAACACCAAACTGGGTAAAAACCAAAAGCTGATGATAGTATAAACTATTGATAGCCCATGGAATCTGGAAGTTTGGGGGTTATACACTTCTATCTGGGACAGAAACAGTCTTTTTAAGTATGTTTACATCTTGCCAATTTTTATCTCCCAAAATTAGGAATCTAAAATAAAATTGCTAAATCCTGATTTAGGAAAAGATTGTCAAAAACTCCACTGAAAATTATGTTCCACTGGCTTTTAGTGACAGCTGAACTCCAAATTGCTGGCAAGAACTTGTAGAAATCTGTGCCATTGGACAGAATGGCTCAGAAACCCAGAAAATGGGAAGAGGTAGGTACAAGTCCTTAGACTACACTGACTTCTCTTTTCGCCTTTGAAAACCTGCCTTGTGGGCTAATGTGTCCCAAACAACTTTGCTCCATGCCTCCTCTCCAAAATAAATTCCCCCTCTGACACCTTCCTTCCTGATTATTACCACCCTCACACACTTCCCTGCTTCCAGAACTGTGAGCAAAATTATGCACCAACCAGGTACTCCAAAGCAGAAAATGTAACTTCTAAATAAATGGGTCCATTTTCTAACAAGTTCAACATCTTTCAACCCTGACTTAGTAGAGGCATTTCTTGCTTATGAATCTGCATAAAGACTTGGGAGGTTGTGTTTTATTTAAATCTTGGAAAAAGTCTTCTGTCTTGGTCTTTTGATCTGTCAGTTATAAAACAGTGCACATTATAAAGTGGGTGTTGCTTAAGAAAAGACCAGATTCTGCCAAATTTATCCATGTAGGGGAATGGTATTGCACAAGTAAACAAAATATATTCAGTTTGCTTCATTAAGACTTCTATAGTAGTCAGCGAACAGAGCTCCTAGGTTTATTTATTAGTGTTAACATATCTATTCAGCACATTTCTGTTTTGTTCAAACATTAGGAAAACTCTGATACTTTTGTGTCTACTGTCACCGTGTCTGCCTGAAAAATCTCCGCGTCAAGGAAATTCTGTGCAGCCCCTACAAACAGTTTCTTTTTCCTTATTCAGGAACCAGACAACAGAAGTCCAGTCCTGGGCCAAATATTGTCCTCACTTGATAAATTTGTTAATCACCTCTCACATCTTGTTGATTCAGTGTCAGTCAAAGGCAATGCTACTGCTCACATACTTGCAGATGAATTGTAGCTGTAAGCGTATGCATAAGTGCTTTTTTGGATAGATGCCAGAGTTGCTTGGGTCCTTGCCACGTCAGGCCCCTTGTGAATACATTTTTCTCACGTGAGCCATATTTTCAGGACCAGACTTGCATTTTTCAGCACACTGACAGCTATGCAACTCAGGGCGCAGGTGAGTAGGGGCTCTCCTGTGCCAAACACCTTTGACTTCTTCCTGTGCAAAATGTTGTGACAGGACCTACAGCTATTTCAGGATTCAAAGGTCAGTAAGACTGAAGAATCTATCCCCAAGTGAATACAACTGTCCATGTTACCACTAAATATCCAACAGATGCAAAAGAAAATGTATCTGAGCACTTAGAGGAAGAAGCGAGACATGGAGATATTAAAATGAAGAAAAAATGCACAAAAAGTACTTTGATTAATAATTTAAAAATGTTCTGGGTAACAAAATTTATTAGGCTAATATCAGGTTAAATCTTATCCCTATACTCAGACTATCCTACTGTGTCTGTTTTGGCAATAAATTACAAATTTATCAACTATCTATAACCTTACAGGTTTTGCCTCATGTTTTCTAAGTATTTTTGAAAGTCTGGCAGCCTTGTCTGAGCTTCTGAGCAAACAAACCCAGATCACTTCCACACCCTATGTGCAGTGGGGCTGCACTGGACTCCTTGTGCATATGGTATACAGTTGTCAGCAAGTCTGATATACCACAGAGTTGATCTGCACATGCTCCTGAGAGATATTCAGGACATAGTGGATTGATTTAGTGCCATGCCCAAACATTTAGTCATGTCAGGTATCCCCAGCCACCAGCCCTATATGTTTTGGGAATTGCATCTATGGGCAACACTGTGTAAATCTGAATAAATAATGGAAGGGACAATTAAATCTCAAGTTTCAGATCTAACCCCTGTGGAACAGGGTCTTTGAGCTTCTGGCAAAATATTCTTTCATGTATATATTTCTTTAATGCAATCTGCAAACTGAAGGCTATTTTATATGGAGAAAGCTTGGGGGATTGCCTTTGGTACTAAATCCTAGGCAGTTGGTAGTACAAGCCATCCATTCTGTTGGTGGAAGAAGAGCCCAACTTAAGTCTCCATCTGAGGCATGAATATCATGCTCTCTTGGAGGGAAGGCCCATGTGACATGAAAAATGCAGAATAAATTGGGGCTTTGGGGTTTGAATGATTACCGAAGAAAAAGAATATTAACATCTTGCCAAATATCCCCTTCCTAGTATGCTCAGCTTTCAATCAAAATGGAATATTCTGTAAAATAGTTAAACTACTTTCTTTCAGTTGCGAGAGTGATGGTTTACTAATAATGCATTCATTAAGAGACAGGAATGCCATTGCAATACCTTATGGAAATAACACTTATTTTTAGAAAAAGGTCAATATAACTAAGGCAGTGGTATTTCTTACAGTTTAGGAAGACAAATTTATGCAAATATTGATTTTAATCTTCTTATAAACCGTAAAGTGTATATGAAGTTATTTTGCCTACGAATATATAGGCATTTGTTTCAAGCCAAATTTCTTCAGTGTGCTTTGGACTCATAGGATTCCCTGTTTATTCCACTTGCTTATGAAGAGTTAACAATGTAGCGTATCTGGCACAAATCATAATGCTTATTCCTTATAGCAGAATACTATCATGAAAGCAAAGACTACTGGAGGGCTCTGGAGCTTAGGAAAATAACACCTCACAATAATCTCATTTTTTATTTATTAATAAAATTTTAATTTTAATGACAGTGATGTAAAAAATGCATAAGATCAAAAAGAGGACCAGAATACAGAATATTTCATTTTCAGGATTGCAAATTATTCACTAACTTCAGTGTGCTGTTGTGAAGGTACAAACGTTACATAGGTACTGTAAAGACGTCTATGTGTTTATAGAGTCTAGTGTATAAAAGTTATTGCTTCAGACCCCATCCAGATATGCAGTGGTGACACTTCCTTCGCACAGGGGTAAATGCAGCTCTAACGTGAGTGAGAGGAAGGCAGGACTGCTTGGACAATGCTCTGTCACCTGCCATACAGTAAATGTGCCACTTCAAACCTCACCTAAGCCTCCTTCTTCACTAAATCTGTATCTCTGCTGTCTGCTGAAACTGGTGGTTAACAGACTGTGAAGTTTGGGAGTGAAGAATTGCTATTTAAAGAAAAAAGGTTTAAGGTACAGTACTAGCATGTGTTAGATAACAGTAACTTATTTAGGAGTCTGAGCTCTGACTCCGTGTCCTCCGTGCTAGGAAACTGGCATTCCTTCACAACTGGAGGTAACACGTTTGGCAGAGTAGCGGCAAGTTGAGTGGACATGAACTGCTCAAACCCTCTTACTGGTCATCTTTCATCAGGGCAGAAACATGTTGGGAAGATAATGCGGCAAAGTCTGCTATGCTTCTCTCTCTGATCTGTAGAGGACCTTGACCTATCAGCCATGTCAACTGGGCAACCCTTCTGAAGATCTGATCTGAAATTTTTGTTTGATCTTTGATATATTTTGTCTGATCTTTGACAATAATGGTCATACACAATACTAATCAAGACAGGGTGGGGTTTTTTTTTTTTAAGTGTCAAAAGAAAACTTATATTTGAAACACCTCAAAATTGTTTCAGCATTTTAAGGAAGTCCCTTTTGCACTGTTCATCCCTTGAATCAAAGTTCCTTTCCAGGAGTTTTCTGCTTTACTGGCAATGACATCCCACATACTTTTAATCAGCTTCCAAGGTTAAAACTGAACTAGAACAAGGCTTCAACAAGTATAAATTAAATATTATTAATTTATTTAAATTAGCTGTAGATCTGCTAAATGAAATAGAAAAAAACATGCTTATTTCTGTCTTAGCAGGAGAGGGAGAAGCTAAGACAGTGTGGGATTTAACAGCGTTCCTGACAGAATGAAATATATGCTAATTTCTCTGAGCTTTTATGTATTTTTCATTGCTCTGCTGGACTTTAATAGGGATTTTCTTTCTTTGCCTCTTGTACTGGTGTGCTGGTTTTGGCTAGGGTAGAGTTAATTTTCTTTATAATAGCTAGTATGGGGCGATGTTTTGGATTTGTGCTGAAAACAGTGTTGATAATACAGGGATGTTTTCGTTACTGCTGAGCAGGGCTTACACAGAGTCAAGGCCTTTTCTGCTTCTCACCCCACCCCACCAGCGAGTAGGCTGGGGGTGCACAAGAAGTTGGGAGGGGACACAGCTGGGACAGCTGACCCCAACTGACCACAGGGATATCCCATACCATATGATGTCATGCTCAGCATATAAAGCTGGAGGAAGGAGGAGGAAGGGGGGACGTTCAGAGTGATGGAGTTTGTCTTCCCAAGTAACCGTAAGCCCTGCTTTCCTGGAGATGGCTGAACACCTGCCTGCTGACGGGAAACGGTGAATGAATTCCTTATTTTGCTTTGCTTGCGTGCGTGGCTTTTGCTTTACCTATTAAACTGTCTTTATCTCAACCCACGAGTTTTCTCACTTTTACTCTTCCGATTCTCTCCCCCATCCCACCGGGGGGGAGTGAGCGAGCGGCTGCGTGGTGCCTAGTTGCCAGCTGGGGTTAAATCACGACAACTGGACAGTGATATGCAGAATATAATCTCATTCAATAAGCCAATGATTCAAGACGACTGAGATTTATTTTCAGATTACATTAGATCAGACACAAATTTTAGCTTATTGTATATTTTCTTCTTTTTGACTGTCTCTTCTCTTCATTGACAGCACTGCTATACAGGAGACTTCCACAAAAATTGCTTTCCAGGTTCATGCAGATTAACTATAACGAAGGAGCCTCCCTGACAGGTGTTGGCCCTCCACCCTATTCAGCAAATTATTTTTCTCTTTCTGATATAACACACTCATAGAGCGGGGTCTGAACCACAACCATGAATCCAAACACTCCCTAGTTTGGGGTGAGCTTGGATCCAAACCAAGATTTGCAGCTGGGACCCATCTGTAATTCTAACACAATATTGAACAAGTCTGCAGTGGTGTAAATTGGCACAGTTTCACAGACTTCAAAGGAAGCGTGCCAGTTTGCAAGAGCAGAGGGTATGGATAATCTTACCTCTGTGAAGAAAGAAATAAAAGAGGCTGAGGAAATCAAAGTAGATAGAGGAAATATGAAAATCCAGATCAAACCAAAAAAACAAAAGCAGGCCTTGAAAGTTAGAAGGCCTAGTGTGATGCAGAGATACGTACATGTTTGGGATGTATTTGTGGCTTATAAGTGCTTGGCCTTGTCCACCCTGTTGTATTTTATGCCAAGGAGTCCTCAAGAAGCAAAGAACCCATCATTTCTCTTACTAAAATTCCCACAAAATCATTGCTTTAACCATCATCTTTCCTTGAACAAGAAAAAAGGTCCAAAGCTTCTTTGAGAATCTGTCAATAGTATTCCCTCTCCAGATTAATAATTCGGGCACTGCTTCAGTCTCAGAGCTGGAGTGCATGCTAGTACTCACTGTGATCCCCTCCTGCCGTAGGGCACCACAACACTTAGCAATTCTCATCCTTGAAGCAGTTTTGAAAATATTACCTAAATTCCTATAAAATTCTTATAAAGAATATGAATTATCTTATCCACATTTTTATAGTCACCAAGCCTGACCAAGGTTAAATAACTTGACTGAATTGAGAGAAACAAAACAGTTCCCCACCAGGGATGGAACTCAGAGGTTTTGTCTCTTACACCTCTCCTGACATCACTGAATTGTATTTTCCATTCTATAGGTCTGAATCTGCATACACATTTTTGTGGTTGAAGATGGATATGTTTAATTATTTGGTTTTAAAGTCCTGAATTTAGATTTGGAACATTAAAAAAAAATATTTACAGGAATTTTATGCCTCTTTTGCAATAGAACTAAATCTTTGTAGGGATAAAGGAAACTGTGTATAATTTTCACACATGTTATTTTGCCATGTTATTTATCATGTGTAGTTTGAAACAAATAGGCGTGCAATGGTTGTCCCACTCATCTCTTAGGACATGCTTGGATACAAATACTTTATTTCTGTGGGGAGTCCCTTAGTAAAATTTGTTAATATAAATGAAGTCACTTTAATATAAACAAGCCTCTTTCTATTTTTTACAGTCTTTTTAAACTCCTACTCTAAGAGATTTTAGTTGTCTCTTAAATCTTTTCTCCTAGTTTGCCAATTTTAATTTCAATTAAAAATAAGGAAAAAATAAAACCTAAAATGCAAAAAAAATGTTTTGGAGTCCCATTAAACCAACAAGGAAGGGACATAAAGTGTAAATATAAACAGTAGCTATATTAAGCCTGACAGGATTTTTTTCCAAGTTTTTTTAGAGCTTTGCTGAATATGAGCTTTCTTATTTCCTGAGTTAAACACTGCTTGCTTGGTTCTTTACATGACTTCTGCCTTGTACGCTGCACCCAGCTGCCAACCTCCTGCCTGAACCATTGCATGTGCTCTGCAACACGAAAGTTCACATGCTGTGGGGATGCCTTGGAAAACACTCATGCCTGCTGCTCGCACAGCATCGGTCCTGGTTAGGTCCCGAAGCACACCTTCCATGCACTCATTTCCTTCAGGGGTGATCGCAGCCATCATAAGAATGCAACCATATTTTGGAAAGAAAACAGCATGAAAACAGCAAAGTGATCCATGCTCAGGTGCCTGTGCGCTCATAGCTGAGAGGAGGAATTGTCTAGAGAATCATTTAAAGTTAGACTTGGGTTAAAGGTTTCATCCAAGCACTGTTCAGACACAGTGATATTTAGAAGGTGATTGCTGCTAGGAGATCACAATCGAGTTGGCAAGTGTGTTGGTGAGCATCAGTGAAAGTAGGCAAAATAAGCATTTCCTGCTCAAATAAGTCAATTATAAACTTTTCTTTGTCATAAAACTGCCAGTTGATCTAATTAGGTAGAGACAATGAAAATGCAAAGCTGGAACCTTAGATCTATAACAATATATGCCACAGCCTATGTGTCATCTCTTCTGTCTGTATAAGGGCTTGATCTGAACCATTAAAGCCTTAGCAAGGACTAGTTTGCACAAAGAGTAAGAAAGCATGCTTACACATCTTAAAATGTCATTTTGCTGTGAATAAAATGTAAAAGGAAAAAAAATCATAAATTATGCTTTCTTACACTATAATATCTGCTTTCAAAAAAAAAAAAAGAAAAAAAAAGAAAAAAAAAGTTTCTGTTGAACTATTGAACTGTTTCCCAAACACTCCTTGAAATGTGGAGACTCCTTCACCTGTTCATTCCTCTTAAGTACATCCAGTCTGGCAGCATAGATAACCTCTGTGCACCTGCTCAAAGCTTAGCTTTTCAAGTTACACTTTTCAGCCTGCTTTCCCAGGTATGTGTCTGAAGCAGTGTGCAATGTACGCATGTGCATGAAAGGGGGCTCCAGGCAGCAGTCTTGTGACACAGGTCTACCCTAAATGAGCAGGAAAAATAAGTGTTATTTCATTTGTGGCATAAACCAAACTGGATAGGATGCTGTAACGCAGCCCCTGGAGTCAAGGCTGGGTAGGGAAAGACGAACTGGTTTGTTTCCCTTGTTGTGTACCATCTAGACAGTTTTTCAGCAAGGGCTAGATCCACACACATACAAAAAAAGACTGGAGAGATACAGCATCCATAGCTGTAACAAATAAATTTCAGATGCCAATTCCATTTTAAAAATAAAGGAATTTTAGATTCCTAAAGAGATTTAGACATCTAATTGTCACTTTATCTGCCATTAAAAGTGCAGACACTTAGAAACTCTGACATCATCCTGCCTACAATTACATAAGCAAAGCACAGACACCAGCCTACAGCATATTCTGGAAGCAGAACTCTCACTCTGCTCTATTGAGGCTGTTCCAGTTTGTGTATCAGGAGGAAGTATCCCCTGGTCTGCTGGATATTTAGGTGAATTTGTCTTAAGGATTCTTTGTAGCTGCGAGTAAGAGTGCAGTGATAAACATGTAAGAAGCCAGTAAGAGAAATGCATGGTTGGTAAGAACACAGTCTCTGCCCCTGCAGAAAACACGACTGTCCCATTGAAGGAAATGGGTAATTCTATAGGATTGCACTGAGAGCAGAAGCACAAAAATTTTCCAATCTTTTCAGTAAATTATCTAGTTAAAGCAGAAGTGGTGCCATATGAGCGGTACTGTATTAAGAAAGAGGAAAGAGTGATGTGGCTACAGGACTTGTTAGTCACCTAGCTGATATGCAGGGTTTAAGAAAACAAGCATCAAGGAAAAAGGGGAAAAAAATAAACCCTATATGACCATGTAGAAATAGATGATAGATAGATAGATAGATAGATGCATACATTTAGATTTATGTATCTGTTAATTTCATGTATGTAGCCTGTCTTTGAAAAGGCAGCTTTCTCCTTAGAAAAATTATGTGGTGCAGCTACTTTGTCTTGAGCTCAGTTAGCCATGTGATACTGTAATTAACTGAGTGATACTATGTGACATGAGAAACTTTTGGTTAAACTGGGGAAAACTGCGGTCAGCAACAGGACAAGCGCATAAAAAGGAACCAGACAAGTTTTAGTGCCACCATAAGAACTAAGCATGGGGTGGAAAGTATTTTACGGCAGGGAGGTTCCTACTGCTCTTCCCAGGAGTGGATTCTTGGCACTGATTTTGTGTGCATTTTTAATGCCCTTGGTAAAAAAGAGTCGGTGTGGTGCTGATATTTCCTGGTGATACAGTGTTGGGAGGGAATATGACTCTAAAGGATGGCTGGGAAGAAGCACACAGGAAGAACTGCGTGACGTTGTAGGCTGGAGTAATTGAAATTCAATACTACAAAATGCAAGGTCATGCACTTACGGACTAATAACAAAAGCCTCTGCTACAGGCTAAGAGCTCATTTGTTAGAAATGACTGAGGAAGACAAAAACCTGGGTCTATTAGTAAGTCACAGGATAACTATTAACTATCAAACTAATGCAGTTGCAAAAAGGCCAGTGTTAACAGGAGCAGTATTTCTAGTACAGACAGGGAAAAATTAGTGCCATGGAACAAACGGAGATATGGTCAGTTCTGAGCTGGGAATACTGCATACAGGTCTGATCAACTCTAAGAGATAAACTATAACCAAAACTTGGGCACAAAGAGGCTGTGGTAGGGGGAGAGAGCTCATGGCTATGTGCAACGGGGAGCAGTGGGCCGGTTCATGCAGTAGGGAGCTGGCTCCAGCTTAAAGACAGTGTCAATACAAAAAAGCAGTAGCACACATAACTTTAGATTAAAATTCAAATATACTTAAAAACAATAGAGCAGTGAAGGGCTCAAACAATTTCTGTCAGTAGCAGGATCTGCTGAGATGGCATTTAACCAAATAATGGAAAGACTTATGTAATATGTGTATGTAAGGTCATTTGTAATATGAGGAACCAGGACCTGATAGCCCAGCAAGCCTTTTCCAGCCTTCAGCTCAGAAGGATTTCTTTTTCTGCAGCCCTCATGAGACCTGCAGTAGCTGCCTTCCCTTCCTGTGCTCCTGAGACAGGGCACACTGAGAAGCAGTGTTGGTGTAACATGATGCAGACCTCCATGGCTCCATGCCCAGCGCTCTCCCAGGACAAACCCGCGACTCGTCTGTGGCGGCTGCAGCCAGAAGGCTCAGTGCCACAGAGGTGCAGAGTCCTGCTGCGATGAGGACGGAAAGGTCTTAATGCCGGAGGAATCCTCTGCACATGGGATGCAGATGGAGAGACTCCCCACAGTTGAAAAGAAATGTTAACTTCTGCAAAGTGCTTGCAAAGGTGTGAATCAGACCTCTCTGCTGGCTACTTTACATATATACTTAGTTTTCAAGTAATTTATAGCATCAAAACAATTATAATTGTATATTAATGTGATTCTGGTCTCTGGTCACAATATTTTCAGAGCAACACTTTAGTGCTGCTTTCAGTGTTTCCATTCCTTCTTCATATTTACTGCTATATGTGTGTATATATATACACATATATATACACACACACACTTTTTTTTCTTTTACCGCAAGCAGCTCAACTGAAAAGTTGTTGGTATATAAGATTGGACATGTTGCTGAAGATATTTAATTTCTTGCAAAATAATAAGCATTCGTTCTAGGTTGGGTATGAGTATGCAGACCTAATTCACTTGAGTGAGTAAGTAATGAGTTTTCATGGGATTAAATGTATAAGGAAGTACTGTTCAGAGTAGGTGAGGGTTTTAGACTTGCAGTCATGATGTGAAGTTTGACAAACATCTGCAAAATAAAAATGATTCCTCTGATACAGGATGATGTTTAATGCCAGACACTGTGAAACGAAACATGAATGTACTGCCAAGGTGAATGCGTAAGGTATGGTTTGTATGCCTCCGAAGGCAGTTTGTTAGGAAGTGACTGGGGGGGATTTGCGAAAGGATATGGAACATTTTAGCTGTAAGTCACTAGTTCAAATCCTCTCCAGGGCAGAAGTGAATAAGGACCTAAAGCGCTGGAATTGATGGAGTTGGGGCTATGGCTGGTCTTGAAGTTATGTATGTGCTTAACAGCTTTGTTGGACTGAGGCTGGAAAGTCAATGTTATTTGTTGGCCCGTGTGAAATAAGTTGATGTCCCTGATTCAATCCCACTAAGTCAGCACCAAAGGATTAAACAGCAATGAAGTGCTTTCGCACATCTGGTGCTTCTCCCACTGGAGCATGGCTGAGTGACAGGCGGGGAAAAGCCGTACCTGCCTTGGGTAGAGAGGATTTTAGTCTCTAGTGCTCTAAATCTGGCACCTGTCACAAGCACTAAAGCTCACATTACATAGGACAAACCTGGAGCTTTGTTTTTTCTTAAATGTTTTCACAGCTACATCTAATCAATATAGTCTTCTCTTTGTTGTAGGAAGAAGTAGTAATTAACTTTCTGTCCAACACAAGCACACTCTCAAGCTGGCATAAAAGTCTGAAGAAGAGGAAAAACAGTTTTCCCTAAACTAATCAGTGTCCTTTGCCAAACTCATGCAATTACTGAGATTACAAAAAAAAAAAATCAATGTAGCATATCTTCATTTTATTACAAAGAAATACTAAGGCAGTAACAGAAAGTCCAGCGAGACCCTGGTCAAGCATTCATCAGGGTAACACTTTCAGGATTACATGGGTGGAAGTATGTACTCACTGTAGGATTAAACAGCAATGTCACAGTTTTGTGATTTGCCTCTGGAGAAGGAAAGGAGATCAAGAGCTTTTATCGTGTTCAGGTGCAAGCCACAGGAAATTAGGCTTGCTTTATAGACCATGATTTCCTGACTACACAAGCATAACAATAATTAGAAATCTTACAGAGGAGATTATATACTGCAAATGTACTTGTTTACCTCTACATCCCTATTGTGAGATGAGTTTTCCAATACCATTAGTTACCCTGTATATTTTCCCTAGCTGAAACAGGAAGAAAAAAGTCTACGTATTATGAGACTTCATACTTCTAAAGCTATATGGTTCATGAAGCAAAATAGATGTCATAGAGCAATAAAGGAAATTAATTTCCATACAAGAGGTGGAAAAATCAGCCTATAACTTAATGAAAGTTCAGGAAACAGTATCATTTGTATGGATATGCCATATATATACATATATATATATCACTTGTATCTTTATACCATTTTCTGTAGCTGTTTGACTGAAAAGTTCCTGTAGACCAGAGCCACCATAACATCCCAAACTCATGCTGTCCTTAGAAGACAAATCCAGAGACATTACAAAAAATCCCATAAAAGTCAAAGAAGATATATATGTGAAATTATACCTGGGTTATAAAAAGAAAAAGACTGGGCATGTAGTGGTTTTTAAGGTGATGTTAATAGGTTGTGAAGCATCTGAAAAGCTTTTTAGTGACAACCAGAAATATTTTTTAGAGTTGAAGAGATAAACCAAGCTCTGTAGCACCAAACTTGAAGAGATTATGCAAATAATTCACAGATAACTGAAACGTAGAAATGCCGAAGGCACATTTCCTGTTTAATTAGGAGCTACCAAAAGTTTATTATGACCATAACGCTCATGTGTTGTACCTACCACACATGAGTATTTTCAGATTTTCATCTACTGTGTGGCGTTGTGTTTTGAAAATATGCAAATGTAAAATATCTTTACTGCAATATATCGTGTCCAACAAATTAAGACATCCTGTCAGATTCCCATGTGTTACCTTGCAAGCTTACTTTAATTCAGCTCAGCCATTGGATTGTTTTAGAAACACATTGTGCATATTATTTAGACACATGCCACCAGCAATAAGACACTCAAGCATAATTGACAGCTGCCTTATCATGCAATCTCAAGGTGTGTGTCAGAGACAGACAGTCTTCAACAAACAGAAGTCATTGTACAGAGTAACGATAAGAAGATTTCCACAGAATGAAGGGTATAGTCGTATTAAAATTCTATCTGATTAATCAGTGAGTTTGAATTGAGCAGGTAAGCTCTAATAGTTTGCCTTCCTTTGATTAATATATCATTAGTTATTTATCAGCCTTGAGTTTGATATTTCACAATACAGATCTCATTGCTTACTATATTTTTCTTGGCTTTAATATTAATTATGAGCTAATCATGATATATATAAGACGGGATTCATCTCACCTGCTTTATGATCTAATATCTAGACATCCACTCGTGTCACCTCAGAGTTCATTATCACTCTCTGGAGGACAATTTAGACTATCCACTTTAGGTATCATTTTCTCACATGAAGCAACCTGAATGATGCACTTTGATAGACCCCTAACTTTTAAATGGCTAAAGTGAGATGAATGCTACCCATAGGGACAACCCCTTCATCCTTTGAAGGCGAAGATGAGGTGACCTCTACAAAAAGAACTCATTAGAGTGGTTTAAAGAATAAGGATGAAATAAATACTGGTACCTTCCAAACCACTGGGAGTTTTACTGCCATCCTCACTAGAGACAGGAGGTCACCCCGAGCCTCTGTATGACATCAATGCAGTTTCTATGTGTTATTGCCTCAATTGGATGACCACTTGTAGAAGACCATCACACACTCCCCATCTTTCCTGATAACAGCATCAGACGTGAAGAAGAATGTGACTGTTGAATCCATTACATTATCTTGGAATCAAATTTTTGATCCCTTTTTGGCAACAACAGGTTGGAATGAATGTGGAAGTTGGGCTGCATAGTGGAATTAGCAGTGGTAAGGACTGAGACCTCCTTGAGCCTAATCGCTTTCATGTGCCTTCCATCTGTAAACAAAGATACATTCATGATATTAAAACTACACAGAGGGTATACTGAGCACTGAATTACTGGCAGAAAATGAGAGAAAATCATAAGCTCTTATAGTGGGTGTTAGTAGATGACACAAAGTTTCATGCTGGACTTGATTTGGAATTTAATTGGGGGGGTGAAAAGAGTGCAAATGATGCCTCATGAACTCATAATGTTTTAGGATGAGATACATAAACAAATATGCTCCTAATATTGGGATTACATTTTTGTTTTCTTTTGATAGCTCCTAAAGCAGTTTTGTATGCTTCACAAGTAATAAAATTATTTTCACGTTGGTCAACACTGCAAGCTGAGAGGCTCAAAAATATCAACCACTGTGATGTACCTGCCTATTCCCTCTGCTGGAAGGAGATCTCCTTCAGTGACAAATTAAATGAATTCAGCTGATTTTTTGCTGGATAAGACAAGGAATACTAAAATGATCTATAGCAATATTGTTGTAGTGGAGGTGGTAACCTTCAGGTGAGGGACAGTAACGGGCAGCTAGGTCAACTTTTTAACAGTTGCGAGTAGATCCACAAAAGTATTTTGTCCTTGCCTTGAATTCCCAGAGGAGACTTCCAGCTGTCATATGAGCAAGTCGTGGAAATACTGCACATTCAGGACCTGTTTTCCTAAGAAACTTTGAACGGAGGAATTAAAAGTCGTGTGAGCAGGACCCTGTTGTGGTAGCTCAACATAGAGCACTGTGGAACACTCAGCACCTATAAAAAGCTGCTTAGCTCTTACAGCTAGGGAAACTATACCTACTTATGAGGAAATTCATACATCAGATTCATTTTAGTGAAAATCTGAAAGTTAGTATTTAAAATTTGTCTCTCTTGTCCAATTGTGTCAGGAGTTTTGTACCAGCAGTTTTGTGTCCCAGGAAAGAAAGAAAGAACAAGCATTGCTGCTTATTCAGTTAACCTGAGGTCTGAAGCATACTTATAATTATTGTGTTACATGTGTTTTATGGATATTTATTTAATTTATTGTCATGATTTTTCATTTGGGTACAGTATGTCCAATTTGGAATAGATTAATTCTTAGCTAAGACAGAAGGATAGAGAGATTAAAAGGGAAGGAAGGATTATTTTATTACCATCAATATCAGTGGTTTTAGTCATTAGATTAAATTTGGTATCTTAGAGTTTGTTTTAAGTAGGAAGATAAATTAGTGATGAAGACAATATTAGTTACAAAAAATGTACATAATCCTGTTTCCTCAAGCATGACAAATCAGAACACAAATTTCACCATTCACAGTCATTATGGTTTTTAGCCAGCTTCCTACTAAAAACCCTTATCCTACATCCTATCTATGCAAGTGTGGCCCCTAGGGACACAGAGCAGTGGCCGTTCAAACTGTGCCAACCTCTCTTCCCTGCCTCTGTCTGTGCATTTCTTCTTGCTTTTCAAAATCCAAACACATCTATTCAGATAAAGCAGATTCCTGAGCTGGTTTGCATTTGCCTCCAGCTTGGACAGAGTTTTCTGTCTGTTTTGCTCTTGGAGGTTTCTACTACTTCAACTTCCTTCTTCTATAACAGAGGTTAATGACTTTTTAAAGTTATCTTAAATGAAAGGTAGTGGTTAAACCTAATAGTTCCACTGAATTTTAATCCAGGCTATAACAATGTTTTAAGACTTTCTGAAAGTAAGTTTAAAGTTTTACAGGGCTATTAAATGTTAACCTGGCCTTTGACAGCAATAGTGTGGTTTCATCAGCTCACACTGCGAAGAACTAAGGAAGCTGGAGAGCAGCATGAACTTCCCATTCCCCGTCACATTCCCACCACACCACCAGTACTCCATTTAGGATTTAAATACTGCTTACACTTTACTGTGAGATCACTGGAAACCACAGGGAATCTCACTAGCAATCGTGCTGACCCCCAGCACCTCTTCCCCTGCTCTAAAAAAAAATTTAGCAAATGTTTCCCTGTCTTTCTGATAACCTTGACAGGTTCATTACCCCTCTTCAGTTTGCTAAAACTCAGAATAAAAGTAGTCGTATAAAATTCTTAAGCAGACCATTCAATCGCATTCATACTGCCATACAGTACTGTGTTAACACACATAATATTGCACAAATATGCTAACGTTTTTTCAACTTGAACTATTGAAATAAAAGCAAAGAGAGATGTATTTGGACATGGTTCATGCCAGTAGAGAATGTTCTCCTGGAATGGTTCTCTGTCAAACCCAGCTTTTAATAGAAGTGGTTGTGGAGCTCCCTTCATCTAGTAGGTTGACAGGTCTGGTGTTATGTTTCATCCTGTCATGCTTACTTATAATCCTTGTGCCAAAATAAACCATTCCTTTCAGTCATGGTATTTCCGTTTTGCAAATAATTGTGATCTGTTACCTTAAGTCTCATTTGCTCAATCTAAATATATCTAGATTTCTTCACCTTTTTCCTTGTAAAGCAATTTTTCCATTTTCTTTTTCCTCTACATTATATCTTTCTGAATTATTTACAATTTGTCACTATCATTCTAGTATTGAGTTTCACCAAGGGTTTACAGTTTTTATTAATGGCATACCTGGTAGAGAGATCCACAAATTGTTTATATATCAAGTAGAATGAGAATTGTCTGTATGTAACATATGTGAGGGAGATGTGTATAGTACAAACGATCATGGAAAAGAATTAAATTTTATCCTAGTTCAATAATTTATCCCAGAATAGGTAGATAAGGTCATTTTCTTGAGTATGATACAAGAAAAATGTTTATGTCTGTCCAAGTCAGTGATTCCCAAACTATAGGTCACAGCTGTGAGCAATTAGGATTAGTAGGTTCATGATCCCCACGGAAATGTGATAGGCAGTGTGGAGGGTGGTGGGTGTCAAAAAAAAGAAGAGCTTAGGAATCGTTGATCTAACATACATACCATGCCTTCCAAAACTCAAAGGAGCACTGCCTGAGTTAGAGCAGCTCGGAGTCTGGTCCAGCTCCTTCCTGGTGGCTGCAGTACTTGGAGCACCCTTCTGAGCACAGAAAGAGCATGAGGGTGACATCAGTCTTCTTCCACTTCTTACATGCCTGCATCCATTCCTTTCTAACACTTTTCCTCAGACATTTCCTTTCCACTGTAGGCCACGATACTGATTGCGTAGGAACCACCTACTTTGGTCTCTGCTCTGTCCGACTCAGAGAAGGGACAACAGGATAAAAGTATGTGTGACGTAGGGGAAGGACATCAAGTCTCAGAGTGCCTTATCCTAGCTGTTTCTTGGTACACAGAAAAAAATCTGCAGGGCACTTATATCACTTTTCATGATAGCCCTTGGGGAACAGGCTCTATTAAGTATGTTAATTTTTTGCCTGTATAATGGTTCTTTGAGTCCTGCCCAAGTGAATGGTAACATGCATTCCCTTTTATTTGTCTATACTTATGATTCATGTGAGCCCTGAAATCTATCAAAATGTGATTCATTTTAATTTTATCTGAAAATTAGCGGGGATCTTCTAGAGGAAGGATTCTTTGCCTTAGCATTGAGCTCCTGTCCCTTCATAGAGCTATCATAGCCACACATGAGTTCATATAACCAGGATTTCTCCAGAGAGATCACATATAGAGCAGGCACACAGACTCCTTACCTTCGTCCTTCTCCCGCTGCCAGACTCTCTCCAAATGTCCTGATTCCTGAGCATGCATCAGCTCTGAGACCCTGTTCTCCTCTCTTTCTACAATCCTTGCCTCTGGCTTTGTTGCTCTCATGCTGACTCTTGCAGTCTTGCTCTTGTTGTTATACATGTATTTCATCTTGTCTTTAAAAAATGTTGTTATTCTCCTGATTTTTTTCACTTTTTTTTTTTTTTTATTTAATTCTTTACCTCCCAGTCATCTTATATGTCAGGTTCATGTTTTTTTATTACTTTTAAGTTTATATGCTAGTCTGCCTCATGCACATCCTTCTGCTTAGTTTTTCTAGCCATGCTTAAAAAAAAAAAAAAAAAAGACTGGTACATTATAAATGGAATTAGGGGCACTTAGAAAGGGCTGCATGAGGGGAATCAAATCCAAAGGATAGTATTTCTTTGCAGGAGAGATCATATCTGTATTTCCTTATGAGCATTGCCTAGCACCACTGAGACCATTTAAAGCTTGACAAATATTTTCATTTAAACATTTTACAGTGAAAAAACCTACTTGTTCTTAAAATAAAACTTTTGTACTGTTATTATGCCCTTATTTGTCTAGATACTTTAAAAAAATATGTTTTGTTTTCCCTCTTTTCCCTGTTTTATTTAATTTTGCTTTATTTATTTCATTTTTCTCATGAGTGAATGAATGAACGAAAGGGATCTGGGATGTTTTCTCACTTTTTCCATTTTTCTTTTGACACTCTGTAATTTTTCAAAACTTCCTCAACTTTGGAAAAAGTAAAGAAAAAATAAGTAAAATGAAACTCAGTAACTTTGTCACTCTATAATTTTTCCAAAAGGTGAAAAAGTTTTTAAAATGTAACAGAGAGACAGAGTTATAGAATTTCAGTTTTCTGTTGCTTTACACTTTTCTAGAGCTAAAGAGGTTTTTAAATTTACAGAGGTGAAAAAAAGCAAAATGAAAAAATAAGGAATAGGAGAATAGAGGTCACCATTTTTAATGAATGTCTTGTAGAAAGGGAAAGCTGAGGGGCAAAAAGATAGGGCAAAGAAAGGATGAAAAGTCAGATCTGAAGCTATGTAAAGAAAATCACATCACTTTGTGCACTATAAAGTAAAAAAAAAAAAAAAAGGAAACAGAATTTCCACTTATTTCATTATTTATGCTTTTTTTTTTAATAATGTCAGTCTTCACCATGACCAGGATCTATGGACCAACTCGAAAGCAGTCTACAAGGTCCCAATTCAGAAAAGTGCATACCCAAATTTATCTTTACATTTACCAGCTTGCAGTCTCTGGCACTCAGTCGGAGTCTGTAAATAGCCGTGAAGCTCGTTTGCGAAGGAGACAGAGCATTCTCAGAGGTCTCGACTGTGAACACATTTCCCCAGGCACTAAATTTAAACAGGAATCTTGTCACCCTCTACCCCAAGAGGAAGACACATTTCTTTGATGCTGCCATGATTTATACAAATAACTGTAGGACAGTAAATATTGCTGCACGTATTTTTGCTTCGTCTGCCCCCATGAATCTTGTGCTCGGTGCTGATGGCCCAGCTTCGGCCCAGGGAGAGCCCCGGGCACAGAGCATCTCCAGAGGCTCTGCTCAAGAGCTGCAGCCTGAGGAAGGAGAGGAGGAGACAGATCTCTCATTTAGAAAAGCGATCTTGCCAGGAAGGAACTATATGAATGATGTAACTTTGTGCTAAACATAGTGACCCGGTTGACCCCTCTTTTTTAAGCTTTCTAAATAACCAGAAAACCCAGACATCTGCTTTCCACGGTGCTCCCTCAACCAAAGCTGAGCACGTTGTATGGCCCCTGCATCGGTGTTGGGGGAAACTCCTGTCCCAGCATGGGATTTTAATCACCTGCAGTGATTAGGGCTGAATGGCCTGACACCAAAAGCACGTAACCTTCTCAGCAGGGACCTGGGTGGGTGTAGAGAGTCTGAATCCTACCCCAAATCTGGGAAGCCTAAGAAATGCAGACATCTAAATCCCAAAATGGTTTTTGAGGCCAGTCTTGGGAGAGTGGGAAGGTGGGAAGGCTGGTTTCCCAAGGCTCGCCCTGTGGCCTGGGGGGTTGGAGGTGGTGGCTTCATTCAGAAACCTCCCTCTTGGACTGCTGGAGCCCGGCCACACTCAGCCTCTGTGCACTGAGTCCTTACAGCCCACAAGTTATTCCATACCTGCTGGGACCGGGGGGAGTATTTCCATCTTGCATTTGAAAAAAATCCCAAAACCATAGTCATGTATGGTTCTATAAAAATGATATATGAAAGCGACCGTATAGAGTTGGATTTATTTAACTTCATTGTGTATGTTAGCTGTAAATCTAAAGGAAGAAATACAAATAAGGGGGTGGTGGTGGTTGTTTTTCAGACGACAATGCTTATTGCCTTTACCTGTGAAACTGGAAAGACTGTAGGAGATGATCTAGATTATTGGGTAAATCATGCATGTTTAAGAATATGACTCTGGCTGTTTCTTTTGCTGGTTCTTCATTTTGTTGAATGATTTATTTATAGTATGTCTGTGAATCCAGTCCCTTCCGTGGATGATGTCATCTTTCTCATGTATTACACATGCTACACCCCAGGGAAAAAGGCAGCAATGTGTCTCACCTTCTACTATTTCTCATTCCTCTTAGATAGTGTATGTAGTTTATATACATATTTGTTTCAGCTGTCACTGAGGCATCTATTAAAAAATATACATTTACAGAAAAAGAGAGGAAAATTAGAGATGCCTGTTCAAGTTTGTTTTCTCTATTACTGACATTTCGGATAGCAGACAAACCACGACACTTTTCCTTTAGGAAAGTGGCAGCAGGAGAAGCTATGGGGTTTTTTTGTGATTGTTTGTCTTCTCCAGTCTTTTTGCTACTAGCTTTATTTCATGCTATGACCATTTAACCTTGGATTGATTAACCTCTCCAAAGCTAAGCGTTAGCCATCAGACATGTAAAGTACTATGGGAGTATGTGGCAAACAAGGCTTAAGTGAATGACACAAACAGAATAGTTTGTCTGCTATCTGAAATGTCAGTAATAGAGAAAACAAACTTGAACAGGCATCTGTAATTTTCCTCCCTTTTTCTGTAAATGTATATTTTTTAATAGAGGAGGAAAGCAGGGTTGTTAAATACCTGTCTGGTTTTCTCAGTAAGAGGTCAATGGTTACATTTTTAACGTTACTTTATTTACTTTTGATTCTATTTATTATATATGTGAAATATGTAAAACTTTGAATCACATTGCAAAGTTACCAGAAAGGAGGAAGACAAAAAGCAATTAGAATATCTTTCTGTATTTTGGAGGCAATCTATTTCTCTACGGTGTGCTGGGAAATCCATCCCACACATTAACCTCACAGCTGAGCAGGTTACAAGCACCCCTCAGGAGGCAAGGAGAATTTCCAGTCCCTGCTAACTTTTGTGAGCTGGGAATTTGTGCCTGGCCCTTAGCAGATAAACTATGGTTTCCCTTGGAGAAAATATTTCTTATTTCATTGCCACCCTGCCAGTCCTTACCAGATATTCTCTCTGTTTCCAGGCTTGGCAAAAATTATGATGGACTCAAAATATTTTTTTTTTTTTTCTGCAGCTGTAACATACAAGGCATCATGTATAGCTGGAACTAAGTGTCTGCTTTAAACTACAGTTCGTATAAATTAAAGTGAAAATAATTTTTATAATAATATATTTATATGTGGCACCTCAAGTGGCTGCTTTATATTTCCCACAAAGAACAAGAATTCCGAAATCTGTGAATCTTTTCTCAAAAATCCTTTTTGATGTGTATCAGCTCCAACATCCCAATTCTCTTACATGCAAAAATGACATTAATATGAATGAGACTGATTTGTACAGAGAGGAGACTCTCAGAATCAAGATGCATTAAAAGGTTCTTAAAGGAGAATTGAAGACAGAGAAAAAAATCATGGAACTAGTCAGTGAATATGGATTTGACTAGACAGTATCCTAATATAAGGTATACAGTAAGTAGTTTCTGATTTTTAATACAATATCCTAAACAAATGGTTGTCGGACCAACTGGTGAATATCTTTTTTTAAATCTTCTATACCTGAAAATATGTGAGTTAAAATTGATTAGTGTTTTACTTCTTAAATATGAATAACTTTATAAATATATATACACTTCTAATTTTATAAAGTAAAAATACGTGTGACAGAAAAACGCATGTATCACCACTGAGGAAAATAGCTAGCTAAGGTCCAGATAAATGTATAAGTTTCTGTCTGTGAAGCCTGAATCCATTAGTGAACTCAACTAATAGGTCAAGAAAAGTAATAGCCAAATAAATATTTTATTAGCATTTTGTGAAACTTGCTAATGGTTAAGCCTACTAATCCTACACTAGTGGGAATCTTCATTCAATATCAGGTCATTATTCAATAGATCTTGTCTCCAATTGCATACAAAGTGACTTTCTGGGTGTGACTGGAGAAAGGTATTTTCACATTAATTGAATTCTTTACTCTAGGATACAATGGAAGAAATCTGCTGCTGCTCTAACTTTTTTGCTGGTTAACTGATCACAGGGAATCAAGCAGCTGTATCAAGCTGCATCCAAAAAAATATGTCACACATTTTTCACCAGTTCTCATAACTTAGTTTTCTGTTGAAGTGGCGAATAAAGAAAATGCTGGTGTCAGGCGGGAGGAATATCCCTCAGGCTCAAGGTCTCATTCTCCAAAACTGCAGCGTGGAGACACAGCCCTCCAGGCATCTCCAGTGGTTTAGGAGAGGAGTTGTCTGCGAATGCCAGCATGGATGTGTGATTGCATATCCCTGTCCTCATCCCTTGTAGAACCAAGTTTTAACTTCCAGAGGCATCATGTCCTCCCTTTAGGGCCAACTCTGTCATCACGAGAGACTGGTGGAGACTGGGGTTGCCATGTGTCCCATGTGAAGCCGGCGATGACATCAGGCAGCCACAGCATATCTTGCTGGCTGGTGCCCTGGGCATGTTCATTTCTCAGAAATGCCAATTAACTAGGACTGATCCTGACAGACCTAGCAGCAGAGGCAGCTCCCCAGTGTTCAGGGCACTTTGGAAATTATCCTGTTGAGGCAGCCCTCTCATATAGGTGCTAAAAAAAAGAGTATAGAGCTCAGTGGGCAATTCTTTGTAGGCAAGCTGTCTGTCTTGCCTTTCTCTTTTAACTTTATTGTTTTTTTCTCCTTTTTCCCCAAGTCAAGCCTACTCTACTCTGTTTTTCCTGCTATCCACAGGACAGTCTGTGTCTGAGTTCAAACTTAGATGGCATTTATTCTGTGAATAACACTGTTATACTGGCGGAACATGCATGGAGCAAGAAACCATTGAACATCAGAAAAGGCATTGAGATCCAGCGCACTGCAGATGTACCATTTTGTTTCAATACTAGTATAACCCAAATGAGTCTGAAACTTGTATCCTCCTTTATGCTTTTCTAGGTTTAGTTTCATCTCTTATCCTGAGCATTTAAAAAAGAAAAAAAAAAATCATCTGTGTTTGAAGCAGGAACTTTTGTGATTTGGTAATCACTGAGGCTAGACCATAACACTGTTGTGTGAATCAAGGGAGCATTCCCTTCTCGGGACACTAAATCAATTTTACTAAATTATGTTAATATTTAAGCAGGAAAAATACTTAATGACTCCCGTTATCTAGTCCAGATGGATTGATTTCTTTTCCTAAGAGTGCAGTTTATGAAAATATTGTCTAAACTAACTGTGAGAGTGCTAGAAGAACATACACTGTATGATTCTTATGTATAATTTAAATAGCAATTTCAAGGCTCCAGTTCTACAGCTGTTCAACATATAAAATTCTCACTTAGCTCTGCAGTTGGAGAAGATTCAATAGAAGTGATTCTACAATTGATTTCAGTAGGTGTTTTGACTACAAGGGGAGAACAAGATTGGCCAACAGTATTTGTAAAGTGCTTTTGGATTCTTGGGAATGAAGGCACTGCAGTGTAAATTGTTATCATTTTTATTAACTGGAGCACTCTCCCCATCCCAAATTCTATAAGAAATCTCCCAGTTTTAAAAAATTTGTAGCCGTAGTCTCATTCTGTGGTCCTCCTGTTCAAGGTGAGCCCCCATGTAAACAGGATTGCAACAGTTGTAGAACTGACACTGTATATAACGAGAGACAGTATGGATCAGTAATATAGCAGAAAGGGTTTTAGGGCAAATTCCTTTTTACTTTGCCTTTGGCCTCATGACTTTTGCATTCCAGTTGTAGACAGTGGTGACAGCTTCTCTCCAAGATTATTCCACAGATTGAGGCTAAGGTATTCTCCAAAATTATAGGGCTTCATGGTCAAAGTCCTGCAGAAGTAGGGTTTATAAGCTGTATCTATGCTAGTAAATTAAACCAGGGTCTGTTCCCCGGATCTGAGGCCAGCTGGCATGATCTGGCCACATCTATGCTATTACACTCTCTTACTTTCCAAAACAGAGCGGCTGAATCCAAACTGCCTATTGGGAATGATCTTTGGCCCATGCTAATTTCCAAATTGTTCCAGTGATTTTTTGGAAGAGTGCTAGCATTCACCAGCCAAAACCGTGTCAGGGATTTTTTTCTAACAATTTAACAATACAGACAGCTGAGTTCCAGTGCCTGGACTATGTGCTGACTCTGTTTTAATTTCTTAGTCTAGATGTGCTTTCTATCTCTTCCCTGTGCTTTCTATTTCCTGAGCAAATGCTCTACCTACAGGATACCGTATCAGTGGAGACAGTTTTTCATCTGTCATCAGAATAAAACTATGAACTCGCTTGAGGTCTTGAGTGAACAGAGATGTCTACTGTGAAATCCTGAGTCAGGTGTCGGAGACACCAAACACATCCCATTTTTACAGTCAAGCTGTAGACAGGTCCTCACCCAGCATGAAGGCTGAGTTCAGAAATCTACCATGGATGGCCAGCTGGAGCCAGGTGCCTAACTTCTAGGTACTGCATCACTTGAGACACATGCTCTCATCTCAGTATATTTATTAAAAAGTATTTGAATAAAGTTGCAAATGCATTTTTTCCTATATTTTTCCTTAACTTTGCATGACTGATACAGCAGCTTTGGTAATGTTTGTGTAATTATATTTGTGCATGAAAGACTGTGATATATATCAATATTTACATCTGTCCATTTACATATAAAATACATGCTCAGGAAAAGGCTGAAGGGAGAACATGTGTGCAAGAGATTGCCATAAGGAAAGCAAAGATAAGTATTTTTGAAAATCTATTGACATAGTCTTCTCAAACATTTTTAATATTATAGTAAATACTTTCCAATTTTATGTTACTTTGTATATATCTTTGCTTGTCTTCCAAATGCGTAATACATTTGTGAAAAAATGCAATATTTTACATCTGACTAATAGTGAAAATATGCAAAAATGTCTAGTCATAAAAGCTCTTCTTTGGGGCTGGAGAAGACTCAGGTCATCGCAGCTACATCAAGATTCACATTTCAAACAGGCAGTTATCTAGGGGGGTTATTTTTGCTGTTGTTATTTCCCCTTTTACAGACACTAATACCCCACTATTCTGTTTATGAAGCAATTCACATCAACTTCAGGCAAAATCAGGATGGATAGTTTTAACAGTTTAAGTAGGCAGCTTTCATAAACGTAGTTGACTTCAGATGAATCTTTCTGCCTGCAGAACTATTGGCTTTGATAACCCACAGCTGATGAATGACCACTTACAGCTGAGGAAAGCAAAGCTGATTTTAGGCTATGGCTGTCCATAGCCTAAAAAAGAGATAGTAGTAGAAGTTTCCAAGGACATAAATGGGTGGAAGGTGGGCAGTTCTCACTGATTTTCTACCCTTTTTCTACCCTTGAAAAGAGAATGAAAGGCAATGCACAGCAGTGCTACTGTCAGGGGAGCAGTTTGGTTCTGATCTCTAAAGAGTATGAGCGCTAAAACTCAATGAACAAGGTGAATGAAATTAGGTGAATGAAAGGCAGGCTTTACAGAGATTTAGGGAATATTATTACAGTAAGATTACGGAGACAAATGAAGTCTCATCAAGTAAAGGCTAGGTGCATGTGTAAGCTAACTTTACAAACAATTAGATGCAAAATAGAAGTTCTTAGTTATGGTACTGACTTGAAAAAAGCAATCTGAACACACAAATTTATTGCAGAGTTTTAACTTGATACATATTTGGTGTCTTAGAGAAAAAAAAAAAAAACTACTTATGCATATGAAATGCCAAAATGCCACATTAAAATTAAACTTAATGGAACAATTATAACTGAGATCTAGATTTTCTTTTTTGCTATGCATTTCTTGGACTGTCTGTTGTGCTTGCGTGCAGATGAATCCTGCCTCATTCCCTATGTACCCTTCAGTATTTGTTAACATTGTAATTTGAGAAAGTAAGACTTGTATTTTAAAGTATATACATGAGTCAATTTTGGTTGAAGATAATAATCATCTTTTAAGCCAATTTACAGAGTTGTAGAAAAAGTGATCTATCATAGACACTTTAGCTTATGTAAATGTCAGAGTAATGTCAATAGATGTAAACGTTGGATTTCAAGGGAAAGGGCCAAGATGCTTTGACTGTGGTGGGAATTGTCATTTCTAGAGCTGGAATATTTGTGTGGTTTTCTTTTTTTTTACTATTCTACCAAAATTTTAATAGGCTATGAAAAGATTATCTTAAAACTTAAGAAACTCCAGGGATAACACTTTAAGTCCAACAGATGAAAATCTTCTGAAGTTCTCAGGACCTTAAAGTATAGATTTAATGGACACTACATTCCAGCCAGTTAGAGTGGTCCAGCCAGCAAGCATTTTAATGAAAACACAACTACATTATATGTGCTTGTGTTAACTCTGTAATGATGCAGATGTGTTTGGGTATCTGCGTGGGTCTATGTTACCTACGCTCCATGTATTCATACATTTCTTCTAGGGTTAGACCTAACATTCAATCTTGAGAACATATTAGTCAAAACTGAAATGCCAAGTAAATGTTTTTCTTCTTTCCCCCAAACACGTGCTTCTACCCTTTCTTTCATACAAAACTGAGCCAACACCCAGGCTGCACAATACCTCCACAATGATAGTTTTAAGATGCGATAACTTGTGGTTTACCAATCCAAAACCACTTTCAAACATAGATAGGAAAGATTCCCAATGTGTGATGCAGAAATTCCCTCTGGCAATAATAAGACCTGATATAGCAGAACTGAAACTCAACTTTCCAATGCCGTAATGTCACTTCTCACTCAGGAAGAACCAATCAGAAGACTTCAGATAGAGACATTTCAGATAGCATGGAGGTGACCTTAGTCTGTTCTAGAAGATTTCTAGTTTGTCTTTGGTTATATATAATGGGACTTGAATAAACAAACTCTACAGGAATTTAAAAAAATACCAAAACAAAACGCCATGGAATACTCTCAGTGCATTGTTTCAAAACCTTCACTCAGGAAGAACCAATCAGAAGACTTCAGATAGAGACATTTCAGATAGCATGGAGGTGACCTTAGTCTGTTCTAGAAGATTTCTAGTTTGTCTTTGGTTATATATAATGGGACTTGAATAAACAAACTCTACAGGAATTTAAAAAAATACCAAAACAAAACGCCATGGAATACTCTCAGTGCATTGTTTCAAAACCTTCTAAAATACCTTAAAAATGCTTCTTGAAACTTTTTTGATATGTACAGAAAGGATAGTGGTATGATGGCTGTATATAAAGATTTTATTTCACTGCTTTACAATGACCAGCTTAAACTTCCTATTTTTACTATGACATGTCACATTCAAACCCTTACTTCACATCAGTTACACATCTCCATTCACACAACAAATACTATTACAACAGACTTTTGAAATTATATAGATTGCTTTCAGTGTTCTCAATAGGTTTGATAAGCTAAACAGAAATCAAGACTTGTCATCCAAGAAGTGTTTTCTGGAGAAAGGAGCTATTTAGCTAACTCTGTTGGGATAAGGAAAGAACAGGAACAATGGGAAGAGCTGTGCTCAAGAGTCACACAAAATTATCGGGAACCTTTTATTTGGTGAATTGACTCTTCCCAGGTTTAAAGGCTTGTATCAGCTACAGCTGAAGTTGATTAGAATTTTTCTATTATTTCCTGGATATTAGGAGTAACCAACAACCCCCCGGTGGGAAGGTATTATCAGTTCCTATTTTCATCCCTATGTAAACTTGCAAAAGTATAGACATTAAATATGAGCAAGAGAGACATGTGCCTTGTATACTTTTTGGAATATGGGAATATGCCTACAGGCGGGAGCTCTAGAAGGTTAATTTCAGCAATAGATGGCTTGTGTTAATTGCAAATTTTGAATTTGTAACAATATAATTCCATCATTTCTATAAAACAATATTTAATATACAACAAACTTTCACCACATAAACACATTAAAAACACCTTTTTATAGTTCCAAGAATTGATTACAGGGTTCTCATAAAAACATTTTCATAACTAGAATCTTAATACAGAATGATTTTTTTCTATGCCAAAATACATTTAGATGGTAAATTGTTTGTAGAAAAAGATACAGAGAGAAATGGGGTTTGCTGGCATATAATCCATCTTATTTTATTCTTTCATGGTCAACTTTAAAGCAATATCTAAAATGTTTATCATAAAATACTTTATTGTTTTATCCAGAGTCTTAACCAGGTAAAAAAAAAAAAGTTAATTGGCTTATTCTCTGTTTCAGTGTCTCTCATGCGTGCCCAGAACAGCACTTACCCTCTGTGCATACTGCCTTGACCATAACTACCTGTTGAGGGTTTTTTTGAAAGACATAACATTCTCATTGACTTTTAAGCTTTGGGTGCCCACAGAATGAAGAGTGGATTCACTATAATAGCTGAACTGCATTTACCAAATGCAACACTGGAAAAAAAAAAAATCCACATAAAAACACATAGGAAGATTGATCACACAATTTTATTAGAGTCTTTTGAACAATTGCATTATGTTGTTCCTTTATTTAAAAACTCTTGCAAAAAAAGACATTGGAGTGGACTGGTTTCAACCCTGAGCATTAACACTGCATATCAAGTACTGTAGTAAAGAAGCTGGTTAAGTTTGTAGCACTAGCACAAGTCACTGATATTAATCCTCTAGGTGATCAGGTTTTTACAAAAAAAATACATAGTTTTCAATAAATAATGCTTAATTTTACAACTTTGATACAGCAATGTCATACACTGTTTTGACACATACTAAACTCTGCATGCTATATAGTCTACTAGAAGACAAAACTTTGCCATGCATTTTCTTTTTCTAGTGCTAGAAAACACTTTGTCCTCCAGTGCATTGCCTCAAGCAGCCTTACCATCTTCCTTCTCTCACAGCAATAGGCCGTGCACTGGCATGCAAAAACCTCAAGAAAAGGTTTCCCCCCCACCATCACTCAGACTTCTAAACAAAAGTACTTTTCAGCTTTTCCCCCCAAGACCTGGAGTGGCTATGAAAACTAATTTCATGTGGCCTTGAAAAGTCTTTGAAATTACATATTTTAAAAGTGTCATGCTTGAAAAACTGCTCTAAAACATTCAATTTCCCCCACCTGTGGCCATCATGCAACATCATTGAAATGTTGTAACCATCAAAAGTCCCACACTGGAAAACAGGCCTCCATTTTAAAACAGCCCACCAAAAAAATAAAAGGAAAGAAGAAAAAAAGTATCACAGCATTTATGTAGACTCCAAAACGCCAACATATGTACAAGAGCAAAACCAGATACAAATTGTATATGAACTAACAATGGCATATAACTCTTCTCCCTGGCTTCGCCAGGAGTTGAGGCAAGTTGGTTTTGGAGATAAGCAGGACGATGGAAACAAAAACAAATTGTGACAATGGGAGTTCCTGGATTAATCATTATTATTTGATCAAATTTCTTCAAGCGGTAAATCGGCGTCTTGATTTTCTTGGAAGTGGGAATTATCAAAATCTAAAGCCCTAATTAATAACATATAATTCTAAATCAAACCTGTTTCTGAGTATTCGCAAGTCTTAGAAGTTTGGCGCCCTTGCGCTTTTTCATCCTGCAAGATTGCACTTCACAGAAAATCCAGATGTTGTAGCTAACCACAAAAGAAGAAATTTGATTAATTAATAAGGATTGAAACCTCCATTCTCACACTTCCAGGTTGTTGTTCATCATTGAAAACCATTCACCCCTTTTTATCCATATTGCTTTAGGGGTTTCCTTGTATCTACAGAAGTCATTCCTTTGAAATTGCTGTCAATCACAATTTTCTAAGAGTTTTTAAAATATTCCTATCTTTGCACTGGCATAAGTATTGGGTTTTCTAAGAGAATCTCAACCCAAAGAAGGTATTACTTTTATACATGAAATATTACGAACTTTTGTTTCCCTTTTTGTAAGTCATTCTACACTTTCTGCACATTTGTGCTTTATATTGAATATAAAAATAGGTCTTTAAAACTCTATTTACTTTAAACTCACTAAAAAACTACTTGCTTGTGAAATTCTCTTACAAATTCACTGCATCCATGTAGAGAAGATAAAACTAATTAGGCAGTTAATTGGTATAGGTAGTGTGCAAAAAAATTAAGAAAAAACAAAAACAATCACAGCCTTCGATGTGGGTGAGGGGAAAGGAAATAAATCAAAGGAATACAACTGTATAGTAGGGGAAATGTAAGGCAACTCATTGTATTAAGTTTTTGTTGTTTTTTTCCTGGCCACGCTTACAAATGAAGGTTAGGAGGAACTAAGACACCTATCCTGCCAGCAGCCCTTGAGGCAAAAACTCCCATTAAGCTCAATGAGAATTTTTTTTTTTTAACCAGTGCAGGTTTAAGGCCTTACTAGGCAACAATTGTGAAGATGTAAAAAGGAACTTCATGAACTGTGTTGAATATTAAACACCTAAAAATTATATGGCCCTGACTTTGACCCCACACCAGATTTACCTTGGTGTAACAACAGAGTTGCACTTTCCTCAAACAGGCATGAGTGAAGGATCAGACTGCACGCATGCAAATCACATTCAATAGACTTGAAGAAGTTTCATCTGAACTTCAGTTCAGACAGTGAATGCCTAAAGAGCATGTAGCACTTAAAGGATGCTTGGAATGAGTCTTTCTACCACATTTGTAAAAGACTGCACTTAAAGGAAGAAAATATTTCTTAGTTGTGGTTCTTTTAAAAGGAAGAGAGGAAAAACATAATAAAAACAACAAAAGGGGAAAATGGTAAGTTTACAAAAAAAGTTCACTTTAAAATTAAAAAGAATCATCATGTTTGATTAGGTTTTACATTGAGTTGACATCCTCAGTGTTACCAAGTAAATTGTCTTTCCACATAAAAAAGCTCATTTTTCTCCCTTCTATCACTGAGTCCTATTACACTTAGAGTAGTATTGTACAGAGACAAACGCAAAGAATGTGGAAAAAAAGGCCACAGGAGATACTAAGCCTGCAACAGGACTGCTCTAGCAGGTCAACAAGGATTCCTATGCACACTAAAAAATAAAAGGAAAGAGAAACAGAAGGTATGACTATTATTACATGTGACAAAAGCAAAAAATATGAGAGTAGCTTAGCAGATGCTATTTCTCATGATTAGAAGATTGTTTTCTACTCTCACTGAGATCAGCAGGAGCTTAGGCATTCAACAGCATCAAACTTCAGCCCTAAGTGTAGTGGCTTAAACAGAACACTACCTAATTTTTCCTTGAGCAGTATGCAACAATAAACTCTGAAATAAAAGAAACTCTGCTGTCTGGACAAAAATTGTCTCCCTGCACCATATACCTTCACTCAAAATATTCCTCTGATATAGTATTGTATAATTCCCATCTAGAAAAAAGAAAAGATATACTTCTGAGTGGGTATTATATTCTTTGACTAAAGTAGACCTGTTGCTCTTTTAAAATATGCCTGACTGCTCTGTACTTGGATCCTTTAAATCAGTTATCCTTGACTAATATTTTAAATGGTAATTTTAAAAACATCTTCCAGAAATATACGCAAGTCAAAACTTTCGTAGGCTGAGACACAGACCTTATTACAATGCAAACTAAATGCAGCCCATATTTGACCATAATCGTTCATAACTCATTGAACATCTGTAAAGCACAAATGTTTAATGACACTGCCTATTATCACTTTAATAAACAAGGATGCATATCAGAAGAAAGGGACTGGAAGAACAAGTCCACGTACTCTCATGATAGCTTGAAGAATTACTAAGAGAATTTTGGCTCAGTTTTAAGATTTAGAACCTGATCAACTTACTCCATCACCCTAGCCCAAAAATGGATTTTCGATAGCAGGATAGTGAACGGCTAGGCTAGAGCACTTCAGTGTATCTATTTTCTTTCACTCTTTTGCCTTAGAAGAGATAAATGTCATTTGTTTTCAATCTGATTTCTAAGTTATTACATGGAGAACACACTAATCATTTGAGACCAAAAACTGAAAATTCAAGAAACTCTGTTTTATTGAGGACTATCCATTGCCAAGGATATCTTGTATATTGTAATTAAGTTTGTTTTAAAACACAGTTTCTCATAAAGAATTATCACAATGCAAGACATAAATTTGAGTTCCCAGATATGCTATATCTCTTTTCTGATAGCAAAGATTTAGGCCAAACAACTTTTATTTAGAATCATGAGTGTTTTATTATTATTATTATTATTAGAAAGAGATCAGATTATATTAATCATTTTACTACCAGTTTAACTAACCTAAAGTAAGATATCTCACCACTTAAATGCCTAAGAGTTGTCTTTGATTAAACATAACATGCATGCAGGTTTTAATGTTATGTTTTATTATGCCTTACAAATGTGTATGCAGGATTTTCATTTCAGCAAGTCTGAAAGCCTGTAGCAGTGGTTGCCACCAAAATACCAGCACAGTGAATTGTCCCTGTAAACAGCTGGATCATTAATTAGTGGAGAAAAAAAAAATAATTTACCAATGCCTATCAAATAAAAAGTAAACTTCTTGAGAAACAAACTTCCACCTTGTGAGTCTGTTTATTGCCATCAGCAGTTATTTCAGAGCGCGCAACCGAAATCTGATGGCTCCTAAGGTTAAAAAAAAACCAAAAAAACCCCAAAAACCAAAACCAAAAAAAAA
>NW_008795017.1:6450421-6451174 GCF_000699145.1 Aptenodytes forsteri
CCCGCCCGGGGCCCCGCGGAGCAAAACCGAGGGGAAAAAGGCGGGGCGGTGGTGAAAGCAAAAGAAAAGAAACAGTCCTTACTCTCCTTCCCCCCTAGCTATGGTCATGCACAACAGCCTACAGCTACCGCTCCTCCGCGGGCGGGCGGGGGGTGACAACATGGCATCGCCATCGTTACTTCTACTGACACTAAGAGCGATACGAGTTTCTATCAGTTCCAGCTGATTTATTAAAATTGTCAAGATACAGACTTTCAGCATTAAAAAAAAAAAAAACAGGCTATGATGTTGACAGTGCACAAGTCTGCTTTTGCCATCATTTGCTACAAAATATGCAGATGGTCTGTACTTTAGATTATATTGCACAACATGAGAAACTTTTTTAACTATGTGCCTTTTTCTTTTTTTTTTTTTGCTAAAATCGAGAATCCAGTTTCATACCTTCCATCTGGGGCCCCATCCACATATCACAGCGTATGAGATACATAAAGTCCTACTATAGTACAGTACATATACAATCTTTTAAACTAAGATAACAGCTCTGAGGTCTATATCACCATTTTCAATAAATCTTTACCTACAAATATTGAACAAATCTGAACTATAGCTGTACAAAAAAAGTGTTTGTTCCTTTTTTTTTTTAAAACCACAAGGCCTTTAGATGCAAGGATTATTTTTTTAAAATTTTAATCCTTTTAAAACCAGGACGTAACGTACCAACAAACTTGCATGCTAAAAACAGAGAAAAAAAAA
>NW_008795017.1:6451436-6453075 GCF_000699145.1 Aptenodytes forsteri
CCCGCCCGGGGCCCCGCGGAGCAAAACCGAGGGGAAAAAGGCGGGGCGGTGGTGAAAGCAAAAGAAAAGAAACAGTCCTTACTCTCCTTCCCCCCTAGCTATGGTCATGCACAACAGCCTACAGCTACCGCTCCTCCGCGGGCGGGCGGGGGGTGACAACATGGCATCTCCAGCGTTACTTCTACAGACACTAATAGCGATACGAGTTTCTATCAGTTCCAGCTGATTTATTAAAATTGTCAAGATACAGACTTTCAGCATTAAAAAAAAAAAAAACAGGCTATGATGTTGACAGTGCACAAGTCTGCTTTTGCCATCATTTGCTACAAAATATGCAGATGGTCTGTACTTTAGATTATATTGCACAACATGAGAAACTTTTTTAACTATGTGCCTTTTTCTTTTTTTTTTTTTGCTAAAATCGAGAATCCAGTTTCATACCTTCCATCTGGGGCCCCATCCACATATCACAGCGTATGAGATACATAAAGTCCTACTATAGTACAGTACATATACAATCTTTTAAACTAAGATAACAAGCTCTGAGGCTATATCACCATTTTCAATAAATCTTTACCTACAAATATTGAACAAATCTGAACTATAGCTGTACAAAAAAAGTGTTTGTTCCTTTTTTTTTTTAAAACCACAAGGCCTTTAGATGCAAGGATTATTTTTTTAAAATTTTAATCCTTTTAAAACCAGGACGTAACGTACCAACAAACTTGCATGCTAAAAACAGAGAAAAAAAAAAGAAAATAAAAGGGAAGAAGTGCCTGAAAAGTCTTACTGAAAAAACACAGCAAGAATGTTCCCTTTTCACTGTACAAAAATACGCCTGAAAATATATTAATTTTTAAAAAAGACTGAGGTCTGTTATGTATCAAAAATGTTTCAATACCTTTTTGTACTGAGGTCTAGGCTGTCTGGTATTCAATCAAGGAGGTATAAGGGAACAAGTTACAAAAAAAAAAGTTGGCAAGTAGAAATCACATTTGTAAAACCATAAACAATTTGATCTGAAAAGTAAACTCTGATCTTAAGTCAGTTCAGTTATTTGTAAGCGTTTGTACAGTCTGCATTTTTTCAAGCTCCCTGCAGCTTTGTTAAGAATCGGATGCATAGAAGACATCAGTTTTCTCCCTCCAAAAAAAAAGTTGCAATGGTCCCTTTCGGAAAAAAAAAAAAAAAATCAGAACAGTTCTTTAAGATCTCTCACGGGAAAAAAAAAATCCACAAACCCCCTTGAGTAACAGTTGTGCTGCCAAAAGACTTCTTTGCAGACCATCTTCCAGACTTCAATCAGAGACCGACAAGCTTCAAACAGCGCCTTCTGTATCATTTTTTTTTCCCCCAGTCCCATTTGCCTTTGCTGTTATTGTTGTGATCACCAAATGCAATAAAAATTAAAAAACACAAAAATAAAAAAAAAATTAAAATCACAACTCCCGGGCTCGGAACTAACTTCGAGATTTTTTTTTTTTTAAAAGAAAACAAGACTTTTTTTTTTAATCATCATCATCAGCATCATCATCATCACCGGCGTCGCGCCGCTCCAGCTCCGCCGCTGCCTCGCCGCCCGCCCTCGCCGCCGCCCCCGCTCAGTACGTGAACACCAGGTCGGAGAAGTTCGCCTCCA
>NW_008795017.1:6453231-6454182 GCF_000699145.1 Aptenodytes forsteri
CGCCAGCTCGGCGGCGGCGTGGCCGTGCTGGGAGAAGTTGAGGCTGAGGTCGAAGAGCAGGTCGTCCGCCTCCTCGCTGCCGGCCGACGAGGTGGAGATGGACCGGGAGGAGGCCGGGGAGAGGCCGGGCGGCTGCTGCGGCGGCGGCGGGCCCTGCTTGGTGATGTTCTTGAAGCTGTAGTAGAGTCTGGTGCCGCCGCCCGCCGCCGCGGCGGCGCGCCGCCCGTAGAGGCTCGCCCCCTCGGTGGACTCCGCCGAGGAGCTCAAGGTGGGACTCGCCGGCACTTTGGCCACGTTGTACCGCCGCAGCTGCTGCGGCCCCGGCTCCTCGTCCTCCTCCTCCTCCTCCGCCTCCTGCTTGATCCGCAGCTGCAGCTCGTCCTCGTCCTCCTCCTCATCCTCCTCCTCGTCCATGAAGACGCACTTGACCGTCTTACTGCTCACTTTCAGGGTGCCGAAGACGTACTCGTCCCCCGCGTAGTCCCCGTGGTGGGCGGCTTTGGCTCCCGGCTTGGGGGGCGAGGAGGCGGAGGAGGCTTTCAGCTTGCTACACTTCTTGCTGGAGCTCTTGGCGCTTTTGCTGCCGCCGCTGCTGGTGGGTGCGTTTTTCTCCGGACTTTGGCTGGCGTTGGGCTTGGCCGACGGGTCCATTTTGGGCTTTTTCCTGGGCCGGTATTTGTAGTCGGGGTAATCGGCCATGTGCTTGAGCCGCAGCCTCTCCGCCTCCCGGATGAAAGGGATCTTCTCGCTGTCCTTCAGCATTTTCCACCGCTTGCCCAGGCGCTTGGAGATCTCCGCGTTGTGCATGTCCGGGGACTGCTCCATGATTTTTCTCCTCTCGATCTTAGACCACACCATGAACGCGTTCATCGGTCTCTTTATGTGCCCCGACGCCGTTTTGCACCAGTCCGGATCGCTCTCGTCCAAAGCGACCGGGCTGCAAGCCATGAA
>NW_008795017.1:6455416-6479646 GCF_000699145.1 Aptenodytes forsteri
GCCTGCGCGGGGCGGGGGGGAGGTCCCCCTGTCCCCCAGGGAAGGCCCAGGCTGCCCGCAGGGGGTGAGCCGAATGAGGGAGGTCATGGCACCCACCTGGAGGCGTTTCCCGCGTGGTGTAGGCAGAGGATAAGGGCAGTTTCTCCAAAGTCAGGGGTGAAAACTTACAGAAAGCATCTAACAGTGCAGATTTTTTGTTTGTTTGTTTGTTTGTTTTCCAGAAAGCATGCAGTTATTCAGCAATGTTGTGATTATTGCAGAACGCCCGTAGCAGATCCAGCTATTCCGGATAATACCATGTTTGTTTTCATCGCAGAATTTATGAAATCCAAAGCTGAGGGTGTACTCATCTGTGGTCATTTTGCTTTGCAAAACGTGTGCTGAAAATGAATTCACCTACTGTTCTGTGGGTCCCTTTGTGTTTTTCTAGCTACCGTGTACAGTTATTAGCAAGACAAAAGTTTAATAAGTTTTGTGATGGTTGCTGGCTGGATGCAGACATGATGGCAGTTAGAGGGATGAGCCCTGGCACAGCCTCTCCTCTGTCAGAGCGCATCCTATGAACTGGTGCTAATGGGGCAGCAGGTCCCCTGGTACATCATCCTCTAATTAGCACAGTGGTTCATTTTCCTCAGACCACAGCAAAATTACTGTGTTTGGATGATGTGACTATGATATCATAGGGCTGCAGAGTGACTAGTGCTGTTACAGGAACAAAAAAAACCAGGAGTCGCTCACCTCTTTTAGCTTTATGGATACATTAGGGCTACCAGGTCTCAGCTGCACTTCTCAGGAGTCAGGAGGAGTTTGAAGGAGTAGACAGGAAGCAGATACATAGTGTCGTGTCGCTTCCCCTGCCTGACCCCAACTGGGTGTACAGAGTAGAGGGAAAGGAAAGGGCGTAGCTTAAGAAGGTTCAGTTACTTCATTGTAAAGATGTATTTCGAAAAATACCGCTCTGCCTCTCCATGAGTGTGCCCCCAGGAGGGAATTTTCCTCTGAGGCTTGCTGCCACCTCTCTCTCTCCTTGTGATTGCACCTGGTGGTACAATCTAGCCCCATAATAATGCTTATCCTTTGGGACATAGGAGGTAAAATGGAAAATTTGCCTGGCAGGGTTCTCAACCTGTCATAAAACGTTACAATTTAGAGAAACCACGTGAGGAGAGGGTGCAGTACCTTCAGAAGTGCCCGAGTTCATGCCGCAGCTGTGGACAGCTGTGGTCTCTCGGAGGAGGGCTGTTGGCAGGGCATTCCTTCCAAGAGGGCCGCAAATTTGGCACTTTTTGCCCTGTCCGGGTGAGGACTCGCTCAGATCGGGCACACTGTAGAGCCGTCTGTGTGGCAAGGGTTTCAGAAAGGGTGAAAGTATGTTTCTCATAATGATGGCGTGGACAGGAGTCTCGGGGGGTATGTAGCTGGGTGGCTGCCTCCAGGGAAGGCAGCTTTACTGCTGCTGGGACTCTGTTACTAAAACCATACCAGGATACCAAGCGTCTCGGTTAATCCTATTTCTTAGTATTTTTCTGTAAATACCAGTATTCAGATTACAAAAAAAAAAAAAAATTGCCCCTGTGGGAAATTCTGAGGTTTTTACATGCATTTTGAATCCAAACAAAAATAATGGTGTAGTTTTGCAAAATGAAACACATCAAAATGTTTTAATTTATTGGTGGTGTTTCAACTTTTATGGGAGACTTCATTATGTCATATAATTGCATAAAATTCAAGCTGGTGAAATGACAATTGAATGTTTCCTCAATTCCCTGTGAAATGAATCAAAACAATTTTCATAAAATACTGTTATTTTGTCGAATCAGCATTTTTCAAGAGCCATGAACATATTTTGGAAAAATTTCAGTCAATTCCAATGGTAACCATATGATCAATATTCATAAGACATTTTGGTGACTAGAACTCCATCCACCAGGATGACAGAATCTGACATTTAACACATTAAGATCAGGAGAGATCATTTTTAATAAAGCTTTGGTGTAGATTGAAGCCACCGTCGTTACCACAGGCTTCGTCTGAGATGTTTCTTCTCCTTCATGTGTGTCCCTGTGAAGAAGCATATTAATACTCTGGGCATCATGTAACTTTCGTAAATCCCATTTTTCTGTTTTGCTGGTATATCTCATTTTCTGAAGTGTCTCGGCAGCATTTCAATTTTTCCTCAGTGATCTTTTAAATATAAACAGCATTAAAGTTTTCTCATGCTTGTTAATGTTATATTCTGATTGTTATTCGTTTTATTTTGAAGGGTAGTGCTAGGAAGATAATGAAGCTGAAAACAGACTGATAAATAATAGCCACACTCAAGAAAAAATTGTCTTGAGGATTTTAGAAATCTGATTAAAACATGTACATGAATAAGTAGATATTACTGTTAAAATGAAATAATTTACTGTTCTAAAAGCAGTTCAATAATTGTGTGTGTGCGTGCGTGTGTATTCCTATTAGAGCGCAGCAGTTAGAGCTAACAGCCCACTACTCATTCTTTTGAAATTCAAATGCATAATCATCTTTCCATTATCTAGGTCAATAGAAGGCTGGGCTACCCCAGAAAGTGGGAGAAAACAGGTAAAACAGGATTCACTAGAGAGCTTAATGCCTGCCCCCTTGGGTGGAGGCTGGTTTTGTGGGTCTGCGTCTACACTGGGCTTCCCAGTGCTCCCTGCAGTTCTGGGGGCTCGTGTTACCCGGAGTGCAGTGCAGCATGAACATATAATGCCAGTGAGAGCAGTGAGGTCTGTGAGGCTGGAAGCTGGCGAGATGCCTCCAAAGGCCTGAAGCTAGCCAGCAGAAAACGCTTCACGCAGGAATATAGGTCCTCTGAATGCGGCCCTATGTGCTTGCATCTGCCTCCATCGGTGCCTAAAAAGATAAGTGATCCATCTTTTTAAGAGACTGGCCTTATGCTGTTCTTGCAAGATTTTGCCTACCAAACAAGAATTAAATACAGGCAAAAAAAAGTTTGTTGTTGAAGAAACAGTGTTTTAGAAAAAGTGGAGGATATTCCCTCTCCTTACAGTGCCTGCTCTCCGTGTTAGGTTTAAATAAACTGAAAAGCCAAGATTTTTACTGTGCTAAGTCTGAAGACAAATAGTACTATGAGTGCAGTGTTCTCTCGGTTATTTATTTATGCCTGTTCTGAATTGTGCTGCAGATTTTTGTCTGGAGAGCCCAAAATGACTTTGCCTGGGGAACGTGTGGGAAAACTGGAGTTACGCACCTTCTGCAAGGTGTGGGAAGTGGTTTCAATCACAAGCTGTAGATTCAAAATGGAGGAAGAAAGAATTACAGTGTCAAGAGAGCTTTGTCTTAACGGGAAACATATGATGAATTCTGAACGGAGGGGTCACACCCGAGGTTAGATCACGGACACATTTCCTAGGGATCTTTTCTGGAATAAACATAAGTTCCTTGAGTCTTGCAGTCATGAGGAAAAAATAAGCTGCGGTCTTACCTCGTGTTAGCTAACGCAGGGTAAAATAGTGAAAAGGCACACCGGCTGGGGTTTTTAAGATTTGGTGAATCTTCCCTTCCCTAGAGTTTTTATCTTAAGCTGCTAATTCACATGAAAAATTCAACTTCTTGTCATCGCTAGGAAGATGGCGTCCTCTCCTGTCTTTTCAGCTACTGTACGCTAGCTACGGCACGCTCTTGGAGTTGAGATTGTGTATGACTGTGGTTTCCACAAAGCCTTTGTTTTGAAAGCAAAAGTATGTAGGCACCCGGAGCTGACACGCTTAACAACCGAGTTTCAGAGTGAGAGGTGAAGTGCGCTCATTCAACTGAAATCGAGTAATCATTCGAGATGATGAACTAGTTTAGTCAAAATCCAGAAAAACTCAATTTACATCCAATTTGAAACTAAATGTAGACAAAGGTATCCAGACGTACTTAACCTTGATTTTGTGTGCTGAAATCTTTATTTTGCCAAAAGTACATGCCTCAGCTACAGCTATGGTGAGGGCAGTGCAGGGGGTGGTTTGCTGGCCGGCCAGCACAGAGTATAGCATCTTTCCAGGTGGTGCAGCCCCCTGCTGCCGGAGAGGTTGCTGTAGGGGTCCAGCTGGAGCCCAGAAAAGCTGTCAGTGGGAGCAGGAGCAGCTCCTCCTAGCTCACCTCCTGCCAGAGCTGAGAACTTGCTCATTGACCGATGCACAGCTCTACTCCTGGTCACGTAACAGAAATCTGACAAAAGAACTGCCCTTGAACTGCTCGCTGCCTGTAGGTAGCTCCAGAAGCATCGTTTGACCATTGTTTGTAAAAACACGATCAGCAAAGACATCTTGGGACAAAGAGATTGTGTGCATTGGTTGTAAACTGAAACAATCCAGGAGTTAAAAATTGAACATCGAGCAACCTTATTCTTGCAGCATATGTTGTGTACAAGGTGTATGGCTGGGATTGACTCAGGGTGTCTGAGTCTCGCATCCTGAAGCGTGTTGTTGCTTCACCATCCTCCCCTAAGACATTGTTAGACGACAGTGCTGTCTCACTGGGGCAATATGGATGGGCCATTTCTTCTCAGCCCCAACATATTGATCTTATACAAGGAGATGTTTTAAGATCCCAAGATGTATCATCATTTTTCGTAATATCATCCTGATAGCAAAGTGCAACTTATTAAAAAAAAAATCCAAATGTGTTCTGTGGGCATCGTGTACACTGCAAAACCATTTTATGCTATAAGAAACGGCATAAAAAAATAGTGTTGGCATGTTCCACGTACATTGCAACCCTCTCAAAATTTTTGCTTGCAAGACAAAATACTTTTTTTCTTCCTAGTTGTGAGACTAAAACCCGGCTCTGCAAGTCAGACGGGGTCCCTTCCATCCCACAGATCATTGTAGTACTAGTAGTTCTGTTTGGCAGATAATTTCCTCAGCCACTTGTGTGTAACCCTATTGATTTGAACGTCTGCCCCCAGCAACACCTGTGCAAATTCACGGATGGCAGTGGGATTGCACAGATGCCATGGAGGGCATATTCTGGCATACAGGATATTTATTACTGGTGGTGATGCATGAGATGGAAGGGATCCAGGACTCAGGCTGAGTTTGTGCAGCTGGCAGTTAGAAATTTACTTGCAAACTGAGCTCATTGGGTAGGAAAATCAGTGTGATAATGAATCCAGAGCCCCCAGTGCCATTTTTACCAAATCACTTTTTAGGGCAGGAGAACAATTTAGAAGAGCTGTGTCTCTTATTAAAAGTGCCTGAAAATTGTACTTGAAAAAAGTGAAGGGAATCCCATAAGAGATTATATTGCAGTTATTTCATATCAGAAATTACTGTTACTAAGCTTGTTTAAATAGAAATATTTACTTGTTTCTACTGAAAATTTGAAATATGTAAATCTGTGTGAATTTAACACAAAAAAATTAATTTTAGCTTAATTTTAATTAAATATTCAGTAGGCAGTTACATGAAATTAAAAAGAAAACAATTATTTTTAACAGGTTTTATTTTGATTGATATGAAATCTTCCACAAAATTCAAAACAATTCTAAGTGACAGAGTTTATTCATAATACTATACATTTATATTGTTGGCCTATAGACATTGAAATCCATAGTGGTTTAGCAAGTCTCTTAGGAAAAAGTGTTGTACCTTGAACCAATTATAGACCATCTATGGTTAAATTGCAGAACCAGTTTGCTTAATATGGGTAATTTGATGTTGTAACATATTTGTCAGTACCCTAGGGTAGTCTCTTAGGGGGCACAGGTTTCACTGTATAGTATTTCACACTCATATGTGCGCCAGTTAATCTGCTTAGGTGGAGACTATTTATGACTTATATAGGATTTGTTACATTATGTACTTAATTTATGCAATATGCTTAAGGCTTCTCTTTATCAAGTCTAGGATGATAATCATAGTTATTGCATTGAATTTGCCTTTTTTTTTTTTTTTTTTTTGGGGGGGGGAAGTCTAATTAGTCCAGCAGGCTTCTTAGAATGTGAAAATTGAGCAAGGACATGCCAAAAATGCATAACAGAATGGTATAGCATTAGACTTCACACCAATATACCCATTAGAGATATAAAGCATGTTCACAGTTGAATAGACACAGACACACAGATTTATCATTTACCTTTTCCTCCCTCCTAAAGAACAGTGGAGGGCTGCAGCTGGCCTCACCCTCACTTACAACCAAATAACATTTGAAGCTATAAAATGGACACAGGGTGTTTTCTTTGGTTCCGCTGCCTTGAAGGAGGCAGCAACATGACCTGCAGGAAAGACATTTACCATGTATCATGTCCCACATGCTTGCCTGATTGGGATCTCCTGATCAGCTGCCCTTTGTATATACTATTATAGAGCAAGTGAAAAGCCACTCTGCAGCGTAAGCCTGAAAGATTTTTAATTTACAGGACTCACGCGGTGAGCAGGATTCTGTAAAATTCTGCAAGAGTTTTGCTAAGAAGGGCCTTGCCCTAAATGCCACCCAGTCCCATGTCATTTCCTAATCACAAAATTGAAGATACTCAGGGGCATGGCCGTAATGTGACCTGTCCTATTAGATCAGCCAGTAGTCACCCACCAGGGAACAACTCAGAGGCTTGCTTTAGCTGTGCTTTCTCATCAGTGAGCTGTGAAAGCACCGTGGGTGGTGTGTGGAGCCCAAACCGATGAGCTCGGTGGTGTGCGTGCCGGCTTCGTGCAAGGTAATCTTCCTAGATAGCTGTGAAGCTTTATAGCGTAGGCAGGAACTACTTGGTGCATCGAGTCAATGCATCCGCCAGGTACCCTGGCTGTGTTCCTGTCCGAGATACTTCTGCCCACTTTTGGCGAAGCTCGGCTTGGAAAAGCTGGGGATGTGGGCTTCTGGGGCTGCCCTGACTTCTCCTTCCAGGCAGACTTTTCTTGCTGGCAATCCTGAGCTTGGGCTTGCGCTGGCAAAATCTGAGTGAGAGAAGTGCAACAGCTGTACAGTGGAAATGGAAATTAGAGCTTCATTACTGAACAAAGAAGCAAACCACATAATATTCCTATTGGTTGTACATATTTAGAGAAAAAAGGTTATATTAAGATCTTCATAAAGCTCTTTATGTCCTTGTTTTGTTATGTCCATGTAAATCTTTCTATTACCATTGTTTCAAAAAGAAATAAATTTAACAAATGTTTCATTGCCTATTTTTTTTCCAAATGGAAAACAAACAAACAAACCTCCTAGTAATAAATAATATCAGCAGTCACAAGAAATTGTACAGTAGCTAAACAATGAAGGCACATAGAAATGCTGTTTGTTTTATTCCTACACAAAGCCCCACTGAATTCACAGGAATGAATTAAATATGCTGCATGTGACTGGGACTCTGGGAAAGCAACACTTCAGTTAATACTGGTTTTAATTTTCCATTTTTATTAATTTGTTGTAAATTTGTATAATATCCTTAAAATAAAAGCCACTACAGAACTGCAAATGTATATGCATACAAAAGTACATTACTAATTCCTCTGAAAATCACCTTGTGTTCTTTCAATTCCTAAAAGAATATCCAGCAATATTACTAAATATTCACCAAAAATAGGTAACTGCAAAAAAACAGCATACCGTTCCCTCTAATAACCTTTGCTTCGTAGTAAAAATGAGAAACATATACTTATTCCATCCACTATTTCTTATTTATGAATATGCTAGGAGGTTCCAGGTGCATGCAAAACCCTGACTGTACCAGTCATTTAATGATGGTGGAGAACCCATTAATTTGGAAAAGGTTGTTCACCTTAAACCAAAAGCCCAAACTGTCTGTCCTTCTCCCTCCTCCTTCCCTTACGTTGCAAACAGTACACTGTTAGTATTAACACCACCAAGATATTCAGTAACATTAGAGGCTTGAAGGTTTCCTGATGCTTTATTACACAATGATGAAAATATCATAACGCCTCTAACTTCATCAAATCGGGCATTTCATTACAGCATCCTGCAAGTATAGAAAACTGATTGTCTTGTGTCAGCATGGCCCGAATCCAGTTCTTGCATACAAGACATGGTTACTAATGATCTTTGCAAGTCAGCTGAGACTTGATCTTATTTTTTCAGTTTTGCCGCACCAGGAATTGTAAGTCAGAGCAGCAAATAGAAAGAGTTTATTACAGCTTATCATATAGTTTGTTTGACAAAATGGTCAATCAATAATAAACCAGAAATTAATAATTAATTGTACTTGCAATTTGCACAGCGGTTGATATCTCACGACAAGGCGAAGTCTGAGCTAAGGAATTATTATCAGCAATTTATAGAAGGGAGCTGCAGCTTTGGGGTTCTCCCTGCACCGTCAGTACTAGTCGGAAAAGGATGGTACAGGGAGCTAGAAACCTCTTCTGTTTTCTGCTTTACCTGCAAGGGCCTGATTCATCTGACTATGCTACCTAGAGGAATATCTGCGCTGCCAGTTAAGTAGTGTATGGAGGGAACCATTTTTTAAGCACAGACTTGCCCCAAATCCTGAGTGCATGCCCAAAACCTTCATTCAGGTACAAACTTAGTCCAGCACATTCCTCACCTTGCAGGGTAAATTCACTATAAAGAATCATATCTCTCGTGAATAAGATTAACAGAGGTCTGCTCAACCCCTTCTGCATACCTTTGCATCTCCTTTCTTCTTCACTTCCCAAACTGCAAGAGAAGAAAGGGGGCAGCTGACCAGCTACGCACAAATTCAGAGTGCTCTCCAAGCCCTTCATTTGGCAATTCAGGCATAAACGAACCAAAGCAAGAAAGGAAGATCTGAGCCAGTGCTAAAATAATTTATCTAAGGCTACACAATGAGCCTGGCAGAACAGGAATAGCCTTGAAATCCTCCCCATTACAGTCCTGTGGATTCTTCACCACACAGTCTTAAAACTAAATGAATAAGTATCCTGAGAAGTCACGTTTGAAAAGACAGCTTGTACAATGCAATTGCTCCCATTTTGGGCCAGGGTAAAGATCAGAATTGGAGCCAACCCAAGGCACAAAATACATAAAAAGGAAGCATGCTTTTTTTTGCATGTGAACAGTTTTCTCTTGAAACAGATAATTATTTGGGAGAACCATCTACTTCTGTTCTCAAGCAGAAAAAAAAAATAAATTGTCATGTTGTTCCATTTCTGTGTTATTCTGGTAATGTATTTTAGTGACTGTATGCATTTCTGATTATTCAGAATTGCTTCACAGAGAGATTGAATTTACATTTTATCTAGACACCAGTCTTACCCAGAAAGATCTTTTTCATTTCAGTGCTAGTTTGAAAATCCATTATTTGGTGTTCATTGGATGCAGGTTTTCATTTCCAGCAAGATTGCTGTGGCAGAAGAAATATAGACAAACTCAATGGCTTCACTAAGTATGAGGTTTTTTTCTAATATAGAAAAAGCCTTTCTAGTTTCCCCGAGCACTGAGCTTGGAAAATGTGGGCCCGATTCTGGAAAATATGGTTTGTTTTTGGAGAGCGGTTTAGCATCCTCACCTCCTGCTTGGAATCTGCCTCTCTCCAACCTGGGCCCCTCCTTGCTTTCAGAATGGCTAATATTGGTTCCCCTGAGAAAACAAAATAATTTTGTATTTAAATGTAGGATTCTGAATCAACTGGAAGTTCTGGTCCTGCAGCTCTTACGCAGTGTAATCTCAGTGATGAGAGCTGCTTTGGCAGCATTGATCCTCATCAGGTCCTTCAACCAATACTCAGGAGTTAAAGTTGTTTCAAATACAAAAATTTCTTCCTGTAAGAAAGTTTAGCATTAGTCAGTTCCAGTGGTCGTGTGGGAAAACCAGTCCTGATTATACTGTTAAGCCATCTAGTCTAAGTCAGGTAAAGTCTCTTTAGGGAGCCCAAAATATTTATCTATGAGCTGGTGCCTCTGTCTGGTTCAGACTTTGGGTAATACCTAGCACAGTGGTGCTTTGGTCCAGGTCAGGGGTCCTTTGTTGTTCCCAGGGTGCAAATACTTGTAGTCACTGTGAATTTTGAAAGAGTACCTGGACGAAACTGGAACTGCCGGTTGAAAAGTTGCTCGTGAAGAATTTCATGAAAGATTCTGATTTAGAAATGTCAGCATGAGAGCATAGATATTTCAATTTGAACGTAAGTGATATAACTTTCTGTCAACTGTTCTATTTGAAACAGACTGTTAAATTAAATCAACAAGAAATGTGAATTTTAAGTTTATTCAGATTTTCTTTATTGAGAATTTCTCATTTGTAACAGTAATTTCTCATTGCTGTTAAAGTGATGCTTTTCCAGTAACATGATTTTGAAAAATCACATATTTCTGGATTTCACTTTGAGAAGAAAATGTCAGTCATTCTTAACACACAACAGTATTAATTGGTGACCGATTGTACAACACTGGCTCATTTTGGAGACCACACTACTGTTGCTATTAGGCATTTTAGTGGTGCACTAAGGAGGAAAGAGAGGAGAATCGGGAGCTGATGCAAATGGCAAAGAGGGTGAGGAGAAAAGGTGCAACATGGAAAGAAGGAGGGAAATGCAGAGGTCAAAATATGCAGAACTAGGAGTTAATTGTCATATTCCCGTGAAAAATACTGAATTTTTATAACAAGGCATTGAGCAGATAAATCACCTTGATAACATTTACTGTATATAGATTGTTACTTCTGATCGTTGTGCCAGCTTCCTGTTAGCATCGGCAAGATGACTGATGTAGGCTTCAGGGAATACAAGAAGCACACAAATAGCTGGGCCATACGCTGTAATTCCCAGGGGAATGCAGTCCTCTCTTCATATTGGGTTTGGCGCTTACAGGCTGGAAACTAGAGGGGGAAAAAACCTCAAGCACAGCAATAGAGGTGAGCTGCCATTAACTGGTCCCGTCTGATCTCTGCTCTTAATACAAAAGGTTTGTTAACTGCAGTGAAAGAAAAAAAACTGCTCAAAATGTGTAAACCCCATAGAGGGTCTGAGCCATAGTTACTTGCCCCTTTTGGAAGGCGCAGGCATAAAGCAGTGTTTCACAGCATTTCACTGCAATGTTGTCTTCAGGCTTAATCTGGTAGTGAAATGCTTAAGCAAATAGTTACAAGAAAATGAGTTCTTAGGGCAGCTCCAGTGTCACCCACATGTGCAAGATAAGGTTAGCAACTGCTCTCCTTTTTAAGTGAAGACCTTCTGCAGCTCAAATATGAAGTTAAATTGTGAATGCTTCAGCACGGGCCATAACTGCTCATATTTACACAAAGATATTGTACTATTTTGAAATGCATGTCTTCCTAGTGGCTTTTTTCTTTTTTTTTATTTTTCCCCCCAAAAAGGGTCTCTTTCATACTTCCAGTCCTTCTGCTTTTCCTGGTTGTGGGCACTTGCCAACAAGGAATGAAATCTATCGCTCTCTCCTTCCAGAAATGCCCCCCCGCTTCTCTCTACTCTTGACAACAACAGCACAGAAGAGTGCAGCCTTAAAACAAAATTTTCTACAGTGCGTCATGTTGCTGCTGAAATTTAATGATATTCAGGGCTAGGAGAAAAGAGCAGCTGCCCTCCAGGTGGTGTTCCATAAATGCTCCCCAGAACCCAGCAGGAAGCTGTATAAGTTCAATTCAGTGAAGCAAATTCAATCATTTGCCCCTTTGTAAATGGAGCATAAGCAAAAAAAAAAAAAAAAATATTCTTTGAAGGATCCTAACACAACAACTACACGTACCTAATAACTCACAAACACAGTTTTTTTCTGGCATCGCTTATATTTCAGGTAAGCTTAATAGGATCTTACCAGCAGCAATTTCACTTTAGAGCGCTGTGCAAAAGGTATAAGAAATTCCCATAAATATCCAATGTTTGTTTCACGCAGAACTCAACAATTAGTGGTGACTAAAATGCTGTAAGGTTAAGAAGTTGTCTTCGTAATGCCTTTTTGTAAACATTAAACAGCTTTTCCAAGGAATTAATTTTTTGTGACAAACCTAATTAGTGCAGCATTATTTGATTAAGTATGAACACTGTTGTGGATTTTCAGTTCAGGTTATTATTATTTTGTAGTAGACTCTACCTACAAATCAGAAGTACAGTAGTAAATCTTTTGAGCCACAGCTCCTTTTAATACTTATTACTGTGTTGGTGCCTAAGATTCACAATTATCCCTCACAGCCACCATCACAATTTACAACTGGCTTTATAAATACATTATTCAAAATTATATGCAACCATCTTGTTACGGTAGTCTGCCCGGACTATTTACGAGATATAAGTGAATGACAGTATTTTTACCTTAAAATATTTTAGCAAGTTTGAACTTCACCTTGTAAACAACATGAAAGTGAATGTTTTTCCTCTAATTTGCTGAACATTTGGCCTCATCTGCTTTTTATCTTAAACAGGTATGAAATATATTAGAAAGTGATAAAAGATATTCTCTGTCCTCATGCAACTAAATAACAAAAAATAAACAGCTTTGATTTGAAGATAGGAATTTGGCAAATGATTAATACATTATCTCTTGTGGCACTTTGAGAGGGAAAATTGCAGAGCTGAAATTCTGTGCACTGGAAACCTTCTGAATTTCACAGTGCATTTTCTGTTAGTAATGTTTTCAAAAGGCTTTCAAATTCACTAAATGTATATATGGAGAGGAAGCAGCTGGATTAACCTGATATCAAATTAATGATCCACTTTCAAAGAGTGCTTTTAGGAAGGAAGAAGGCCTGGTTTCATATCATGAAAGGCCATTCAAGGTCTCGAAACCTGGTTTTGGTATTTTTTGAGTGGCACTGCATTAAGATGGCAAACCACAAAATCTGTAGTCCAGTTCTTGAAACTGTGTTTTCTTTATGGACTATTACGCTGTCAAAACTCTACTTTTATAAGGTGCCCAAGTATGAATTTATACAACAATAAAATTTCTAAAGAAGCCATAAATGTCTAAGGGATAAATAATGATTGTTATCACAAAAGTATGCATACCAAAGTATGTATTTAACCAATACGCTCGCTTTCCTTTACCAAATCAATAGTCATACATTTTCACAGCCCTTTTTTTCACGCTGCACTATTTTGCAATAACATTAACTCTGCTAGCCAAGTGACCAGACGCCAAATTCAAAGTATCGCAGGGTATGAGCAGACTGCCAAATTGCTTGCTGAGCTCCGGTTCTTGCTCAGGCCCAGGCTCCCCCACCGTACCCAGAGAGAGCAACCAGCAACCCCAGCAAAGCGGGAGGAAGGAGTGACTGGTTCAGACTGAGCTTCCCATTACCACCATCTCAAGCCAAGTGCCTTAGTAATTCACGTCCCCGTTCAACTTGAGTCACAAAGACGGTACAAGATGATAGCATTGGATGCTCTGACTTATTTGTGTAGGCTGGAGCACGCAGGTATGGAGGAGTCGCATAGCTCCATCCTGCACAACGATAGGGATGCTGCAGTAAAGAGATGTCAGACACAGGGATGCTTTCATTAGCTCTCTTGCAATAATGCTCACCTGGGGTTGTAACAACTTTACTCCATTTGATGGAGAGGGAGTTTCAACCCTTACTCTGAATTTCCTTACTTTTTTTTCCCCAGTGTATTTCCTATTCGTGTGTTGAGTACATGTGAGCATACAGTACTTTTGGTTGGTTTTTTTTTTTTTTTTTTTAGGAATTCCCTTTTGCAAAGCACACAGAAAACTGCCAACTAGTGGGAATGCTATCCAGCCTAAAATTGCTTCTGTAGCCGCTGGACCATAGGGTTTCCCTTACCTCTGATGCTGGGAAAACAGCCCTGCTTCTTAAAAGACTATTTCTGAGGCTGTCATAGAAATCACAGGTTTTCTAAATTAAATGGAAAATATTTCTCCAATTAGCCAAGAACACTAAGAACAACTGTTTGAGCATTAAAGCTATGGACTGATAACTTTGATACAAAATTCATGATCATTGGACCAAATACTTTTCTCTTACAAATTGTTTTCTTAGAAGATGAACAGTATGTCCAAGGAGCAGGAATAAATATTTGATAGGATCTGTACCTCTTTGCTTATGAAATTGAGAAGCCATCATAACCCCCCCTGAAGAAAACGCTGCGGTTCATTATCCGGTCCCCTAAATTTTCCATCTTTATTGCATAAAAACAGATACACATTTGTAGAGATATCTCCAGTTTGAGCCTTCCCCTAGTAGGAAGAGGAAGAAGGCAGAACTGTTTAACATAATAAGTAATGTAGTCTGAATTCAGAGATGTGAGCTGTGGCTCTGCCTGTGTAGCTGTATTAATTTCTGTGGAATGATTCCTATTTTAAACCATTTTTCAGGAAAATACAGTGCTTTGAGTGTTTTGGGTTTTTTTTCCATGTTATCTAGGAAAGCATATGCTCAAAATAGGGTTAGACCCTACTAGAGGTATAGGAAAGTAACGGTATTTCGAAAAGCTTTTTAAAACTCTGAAAGCTAGGCATGAATGTAGAATTGGTCAAGCAATATTATTTTCTGAACCAAAAATTGAATAAATGTAAGCTTTTGAGGAATTTTTGATTCAGCCAGGAAACATTCCCCTTATCTGCAATTTTTTAGCATTTGCTAACTTTTTTTGCTTATATGGCATTCCTGACTGAATTGCATACCGTTCAGACTCATGGGGATAGTCGACTAATCTTTTTTTATACTCCTTGACTGTGTGACTAAAGCTGCAGTTAGACATTTCTGGGTAAAATACATAGATTTTTTTTTTTTGTGAAGCAACTTTGCATTGTTTAATAGACTTTAATAGAAAGTGCTTCATTTCCCATTTTTTTCCCCTCCCACGAAAATAATTCATTCTTCTACTCCCAGCACCGGTGCAGGATATGGAGACAGTGTGTGAAAAGCAAGGGACTATTTGTATCAACACCTCTACAAGCAGCTCTTTAAACCAGTGTGCAGAGCTAAGTACGCCTCTCTCTTTTGACCTTGTGCACCCTGTGCTGGCTCGCTCAGCCTTATCTGCAATCAGAGTGCCTTACTCTCCACATCCTGACGGGTCACAGGTATTTCCTTCCCCATGGGACCTGAAGGGTACTTCTAATTCTAGTAGCTAAACCACATTTTTTTCCCCGTGATTTCTGTGGTGATTCCTATTTTAAACCATTTTTTCAGGAAAATACAGTGCTTTGAGTGTTTTGGGTTTTTTTTCCATGTTATCTAGGAAAGCATATGCTCAAAATAGGGTTAGACCCTACTAGAGGTATAGGAAAGTAACGGTATTTCGAAAAGCTTTTTAAAACTCTGAAAGCTAGGCATGAATGTAGAATTGGTCAAGCAATATTATTTTCTGAACCAAAAATTGAATAAATGTAAGCTTTTGAGGAATTTTTGATTCAGCCAGGAAACATTCCCCTTATCTGCAATTTTTTAGCATTTGCTAACTTTTTTTGCTTATATGGCATTCCTGACTGAATTGCATACCGTTCAGACTCATGGGGATAGTCGACTAATCTTTTTTTATACTCCTTGACTGTGTGACTAAAGCTGCAGTTAGACATTTCTGGGTAAAATACATAGATTTTTTTTTTTTGTGAAGCAACTTTGCATTGTTTAATAGACTTTAATAGAAAGTGCTTCATTTCCCATTTTTTTCCCCTCCCACGAAAATAATTCATTCTTCTACTCCCAGCACCGGTGCAGGATATGGAGACAGTGTGTGAAAAGCAAGGGACTATTTGTATCAACACCTCTACAAGCAGCTCTTTAAACCAGTGTGCAGAGCTAAGTACGCCTCTCTCTTTTGACCTTGTGCACCCTGTGCTGGCTCGCTCAGCCTTATCTGCAATCAGAGTGCCTTACTCTCCACATCCTGACGGGTCACAGGTATTTCCTTCCCCATGGGACCTGAAGGGTACTTCTAATTCTAGTAGCTAAACCACATTTTTTTCCCCGTGGATTTCAACAATGAAGTTGCATTGATACAGCTTTTTTTTTTTCCCCAAATCAATCTACTCTTTTTTTTTTCCCCAATGACTTTTTTGCTATTTGACAGTCTAAAAAGAATTATTAAGCTTATCCCGTTTTCTTAGTTTTTACTGCAAATGTTTTCCTGTTTTGCTTACTGTTTATTAGAAGGTTGCATGAAGCCATATACATTTTACATTAAATAATAGTTCTGAATAATTGATATGTTAAAAACATGAAACCTAAAATACTCACAAAATTCCAAGCAAAGAAATGTCATATTGTTTGTCTGAAGCAATCCAATTTCGATGTAATTCGTCTGAATTCCTCTGCTGATTTTAGAAACGACTCTCATACCTGGCTACATTTGCTGATATTCTCTTCCTGAAGGTCAGGTCAATCAGACTACAGATCCTGCACTTCTTGGATTCCAGTGTCAAGATAAACCATAAACAGAAGAAAATCTCATTGCATTTGGGAAGTGAACATTGCAGGAGATCTGTTTGCCTTTTGCACCATTTTATTATATAATCCATTGCATCTTTTGTTGTACCTAGCAAATCAAAATGCCATTAAATGACCTTTTAATATGTCCTTTTTTCCCTTTTTTTTTTTTTAAATTGAATTTACTGAGCAGGGTGCGGATAGTAGGCTGAGAGGGCAAGGTAAGAGAGAATGAAATGCTAGTCCCTGTGAAATCAGTGGCAAAGATTTAGTTACACAAACAGGAGCTCAAGCAGGAACAGGAGAAGAGAAAACATGAGCACGGTAGCTACCATCTCCTGAGATCTCCACAGATGCGTGCTGCTCTCATGAGATCTTACTGCAATCCACACAATGACTAAGGGCTTCTTGGTCTGAAATCTGAGCAGATGTTGAATGCCCTATTCCTCCACCACCTGCTGTAGGTGGTGTTAATCCTGTGCTGGAGACTGTGATAATGAAGGGTTCGTCCCGGCCACTGTCCGGGCTGCCAGACCTTGGCTTTCTGCGCAGTCAGTGGAGAGATAACGTGGCCGTGTTCCTTATGGCAGATGTCCTGGCTAATTTAGAAGAACAGATAAAGTAACACAAATCTGGAGATTCATGTATGTCCCTTCTTTTTAAAAACAGTGGTTTGGTTTGAATTTTCTTACCTTTTCTGTAGCACCAAATCTCTAAGTATGGAAACTAATTACACTCCTGAGCTTTTCTTGCGAGGAGGATAACACCCAGTTGCATGCTGTGCAGCTCATTTCCAACGTTAATGTAGAAACAGAGCGGACAGGCTCATTTTCACTTGTGACCTACAAGGCAAGTACTAAGGAGTTCCAGGTTTTCAGGTGTGAGAAACTGTTTTGTTTTTTAAAATATGACACCATGACTTAATGTGTAAATGAAACAAATCTCCAATACTGAATTTTCCTATTAAAAACATCAGTTAACAATTCAAGCATCTTCTCTCTGGTTTTAAAAAGAGTTTCTGAAGCCAGTAAGACCTATATTTTTTGATAGGTAGATAGAAAACTATGGATTTACAAATAGAGATATTGTACATATATCTAGGTATGTACTCAGTAAAGGCATTTATATTCAAATTTAGTATTTTTCTAAATGTCAGCTGAGAGGGATGTTTTTTACATCCAGGTTATAAATTCCTGAAATTAGGGGTTCATAATATGGAATTGTTTAGAAACCTTTATTTATAGCAGCACTAGCAGATGCTGCAATAATGAACACTAGCCTCTAAGCTGTTCTCATTCTGGTATTCCAATCATTCATACCAGTTTTTATTATGAGCCCTCTAATGCAGTGTAATGTACAGTGTCTCTGCCACACAATCGACACACAAGTTTTTCACGTGTCTCTGTCTTTTCTTGTGAGTAGAGTTCTGTAATTGAAAGCATTTTATCAGCTGTGGAGTAAAAGACATCAGGGGTGGGAGGGGAGGGATTTAGGTACACAGTTCTTGTTGATAATGAGAGCTTCACTGTTACTAAATGTTTACTAAAGATAAGAACAAAATATATTTGTGGCATGAACTTCAGATAATATTTTACCTGCTCTTTGAGCAGGTAAGCAAAACAAACACTTTGCTCTATCATTTTCAGTAGTGAACTCAGCAATAATTTGCAGAGAGTGAGAAAGAAAGAAAGAAAAAAAAAAAGTGCAACCTTGACTCTGCTTATACTATGCTAAATGGTGCTATTTAGACAGGGGCTGAAGCAGGGGCAGGGCGGAATCATACTTCCTCTGGGAATATTTGGAAAAAGACTGTGCAAAGTGCCTGCGATGACGGAGATTGCTCCTTTGTGTGTTCTTGACGTGATTTGGGATGGGTGGGGAAGGAGTCCCACTACTCCCTTTTTCTTGCCCATCCTCTTTCTGAGTGTGTTTCCTTCGACCTGCCAAACCCTGACGCCTCTCTTTGTTCAGTTGGGCTTTCAAGTCCTTTCTTTATTCTGTGCATCCATGACAAACATACACTATCTAAATACAAGCATTATTTAGCCCCCTAGTTCTGACACTACCTAAGGCAGTCTTTTAACAAATCCTGCAGTCTCTGGTCACTGTGTGTTTCCAGGGAATGTCCTGACAGCTGTAAAGCCCCCGTGTCTCAGGTATCCTCACAGGTGGGTGAATATCAGACATGAGAGAAGGGCTAATTTATCATTGCCCTAACACCGTCTATGCTGGCACAGAGCACTCGTAGATCAGGCCTGGGGGCACCCCAGCTTGTTCTGAAGCCAGCTTGCTGTTTGAGCTGCTCACAGCCTGCCCCAACTAGTCAGGGACCACATTGCTGGGGTGTCCATGAATATCAGTGGGGGCACATGTCTCTTGTGCCATGCCAGCATCTGAATCAGATAGCTGTGATCTGTAAAGTCTAGTTTCTAAATTTAGTTTAGTCCTTAGAGTAGCCCTTTGGAAATGTGATAAAACCACCAGTGATGAACTTCTCTGCCACTTTAAGTCTCTGGGGAGCCTTACCTCTGCATTAGCTGTAAAAGGTCTTCATCTGCATCCGGCTGAGATAGCTGCCAGGGCCTCACACTGGGCAGACTTGTTTACTCAGACATTTACCTGATTACTCACATGATGGTGATAAGGAGCATATTTGTTGGCAAACAGGTGTAACTCATCAATAATGGTAGCAGGAGGTCATTTGATGACATACTTGGACACACTGTGTGTTTATTTAGTTTTAAAAGTACTCATCTGTCAGGGGAAGGGCAGCTAAAGATGCACGCTGCATAAATCAGAGGAAAGCCACTTCAGCACATCCCAAAATCTGATGGATGCTTTTCAGTGCTTGTACTGGCCATCACAGTCACCTTCCCAATTACCAGCTATGTCGGTTTGGTCTGGAAATGGGCTTTGCTCCGCTGTCCTGAGGTTAGTGCAGGTGTGGCTCCTTGCCCAGGGTATGGGGCTGGGAGGACACCCAGCTGCTGCCAGCACTGCGTGTCCCTGGGCTGCGTGCTGCAGCCATCTGCGGGCACCATGGGCTGCGCTCGGAGCCAGCAGAGCCCGGAGATGATGGGGTGAACGCCATGGCCCGTCGGAGGTGTCCAACGCCTCGGAGCTGGGATGGGTTCAAACCTGTGTTTTCTCAGAGTCATTTCTGTGGGCAGATAGGTTAGACTGTTTCTCTACAGGGTATGAAAACAACAAATTCATTATGGATGATCAGCTATTCCAGAATCATGTCTCTGTAATGGCATCAATTGGATCTATGATGAAAACAAGCTCTCTAGACCTTTGCACCCTTTCCAGATAAGTTGCATTTGGTGTGCTTCCAAAATGCTAGTGTAATTGCGATGGAGCAGGCAACTCTTACTCCTCAGGGCTGATAGAAGGTACCAGATTTTTCCTTGCTGTAGTATAAAATCCCACCTATTTTCATTCTGTGGCCGAAAACCGTTATGGCTTTGCCCATGTATGACATTTTTCTCATATGCACTGACAGATGAGTCCCACCCTGATTCTGTAGGCAGCTGCATATTTAGGATGCTCTTTCTGTTAAATGCCATTGCACACCCCCTCTTCTGCATCAGGTTTATGCAAAACCTGTACGATCCTGAAATATCCTTTGGAGACCAAGCCCAGTGCTGGCATTTGCAGAAATAAAGAGGTTATCACAATGGTAATTTTTCTCTTAATCTTGCCTTTCTATATAATAAACAACTGAACCCTTCAGACTGAATACTAGAGGTTCTTCTTCTTCTGTTTTTGTCAATGCATTATTCTCCTTCTGTACGAATATGTATTATTAGGGCTGTGATGAGGATAATGAGATACTAGCACTGATTTATTTACAATATATACGTGTGTGTGTGTTTGTACCTGCTAAAGGAAGGCCATGGAAACATTTTTATATTGGTGCTGTTTAAAAACAACAAACCAAAAATAATCAAGCAAAAAGCAACAAGCAAAAATAATCAAGCAATTGAAAAGGGCATGTGCGTGCAAGACGAGAGAAAAAAAAAACCCACCAAGTTACATTTTTGGTCAGAATCTATTTTTAGCGTTTCCCACTATAGTTTGTTATGTCAGTTGTTCTACAGTGGGGACAAAAAGAAATTACCTTACTGTGTGATTATCTTGGAAGAATGGATGTGCGTGAAATTTAAGGATGGCAAGTCTGTATCAAGATAGAATCATGTTTAATATTTGATTTTAAAGATCTCATTTTAGTATTTCTTCCTCCCCAAATTTCCCTTTCTGTTCCTCCTGCCCCGCTCCAGTTCTAGAGAAATGTACCTCTACTATACCTAAATATGTTAAATCTGCATAGAAGAAAATATTTCACAGAGTTTGAGACTTTTTCAGTTGAAGTAAATTGAAATAGGTTATAATTAAAATGTGCAATAACAGAACCTTGGAGGACATACTTAACTGTTTGTGCTGCCTTCCCTAGAAAGAAGATACCTTTTTGCTTAAATAACTCTTTTTTAAAATTCACTTTTTGAAAGTAGCTGTCAAGCTCCCTATCAAAGTTAAAACTGCTGCGAAAAAGTTTTGACTGATTTTCATTTGTGTCTTTCAAGCTTTTAACTGTGTATTTAAGAAGCCCCCTTCAGGGCATACGATTACATAAACATGCATACTTATATACATACAGAGAGAGAGACGAAGAAAGAGGGAGAGGGAGAGAGCATCAGTAACTGATCCCATTCAGATTTGTCAAGAAAATTATATTCTTTTCTTCTTTGTGAAGTCCATAAATGTGTGCAGATTAATTAACAGAGCTGCAGTAAGCAATTCACCATTGATTCCCATTTATATTCTTTTCTTATTTGTGAAGTCCATAAATGTGTGCAGATTAATTAACAGAGCTGCAGTAAGCAATTCACCATTGATTCCCAATGTGGTAAGCCAGCATCTCTTTTTCCCCACTAGGGAAAGGTCACAAACTTGCTGCCATTTGTTCACTCAGTTGTGGGAGGGAAACCCAGCCTCCAAACTGCCAGCGCTGAGATATATGTTTATCACAGTTGTTTAAGCTAAGTGAGACCAGCAGCCAAGAAAAGGAAAAGGCTGCAAGCCTGGAACAAAATTAGTGTATTTAAGTGTTTAATCTTGTCACCAAATTTTATAAGCTCTTCCTAAGCTTGTGGCCTTGAAGGGATTACCCTCCTTCATCTTCTTGTTTTGGAAAACAATTTAAAAAAATAATTAAAAAAAATTGATGGACTACCTTGCCAGGTGCTTACTTCATTTTTTTCTCACAATCCTCCTGATTACCTGAATTTAAATGATTGGCACTATACTTTTAATGTGAAAGCAGATAGTGCATACATTAAGTAGAGCAATTAACATACTTCTGACAACCACTTGCCTCTTCCTTGCTCAGTCCTTGCGTATGCATGTTTGTGCACCTTGCAGCAACAGAAGGTTTGTCAGAAAGAGTCGTGATGAAGCCAGGAAATTACAAACAATGACGAAAATTTGAGGGGAAAAAAGATGAACAGGAAGCCACAAACAACAAAAAACCCAAAAAGGATTGTAATGTAGATATGCATGGATATTGTAATTTGAACCACACCAAATGAATTGCTTGGATTTGTTGTAATTTTCTCATCCTTTTGCTTGGAGGAAATTTACAGAGTAAAATCAGCAGCTTTCATATCATACTTCTCTGAAGTGCAGTTCAAATTCTCTTAAATTCTCTCGTCTTGAGCTGTAATCAGAAAATGAACTGGGACAGTGCAGACAGCCTGGTTGCTAACTGCACAGTCAATATAAAATTATTTTTAATAAGGGGAGGTGCTGTAGTTGCCTCCAGCCCTAAACAAACCTCAGGGGTATTACTGCCAAGTTCATTCAAGTTCATGAAACTCAACAGTACCACAGCTAAGGAGAAAACCTTATCACTCATCAAATGTCTGTGCACAGACCCAAAGCATTTGCTCTGAAGAGTCAGTTGTGACGTCTCAGTCGGTTGTGTATGAAGTGTGTGTTATCATTTTCTTTGTTTAGCAAATATAATGGCTGGAATAGACTGCTTTATTTACAATGTGCAAGGATTAAATTTTTCTTCTCTTGAGACCTAATTTAAAGGTCTGTTTTTCCCTCAGTTCTCCATTTACTCATGTTTTGAACAGCAAATTGAAGAACCATTATGTTAATGCATGAAATTCCTAATCTTGAATTAAAATCTCCTCATCACTGTTTTGTTGACATAGTAACCAAGGGGAGACTAAAGAGTGGGAATGAATTCAGGATCTCTGTCCTGCTGTTGTTGGAACGGACAACACCGCTGAGGTAATTCGCTCGGTCCCACCTTGCTAATGCAAGGCTCTCTAGCAGCTGATCACTCTCTGAGGACACTGTTTACTTGCCCTTGGATGGCAAAGATATGAGATAAAAACAAGAGAAGACACAAGTTACAATTGTAATTCCCCTGACTCCTTCACCCACAGAAGACATTATTTGCTGGCTGGAACTTATTTTCATTAATGGCTTTTGTGTTTGAGGAAGATGCCATCTTGACAGGTTTGGTGACTGACATCTTTCCAGAAGAGATACAGTGATGATCACCAGAGTGCACGTTTCCTCCCTTTCTGGCTAACGCGTCAGCTATGCTCTGCAAAGGCTCTCTAAGGAGTCATTTAATCTCTGTTCTGGTTAAAGGTAAAATTCACTGTTGTGCAAAGAGGGCCCATGCACCAAGACCAGAACTAAATGACACTTAAATATCTAGTCTTCTATGAGGGATAAATTTCACTTTGATCCTTATATTCCATTGAGGCAACCAACAGGGATGACAGATTGCACCACTGCTGGTTCTTTTCAGATGTAGTTTTAAACCCAGAATCCCAGTTCCAAATTTCTTTTGCAGCTACTACATTGATCAATAAAAAATTTGTCATGAAAAGGATGATGAAACAAATTTTGAAGATTAAGTTGAAATTACCTATTTACAAAACACTGGTCTAACTCTGCAGAAAAACACTGTGATTTGCAAAGGCTCAAGCCAGTTCACTTCTTCTTTCTCAGTAAAACATAAATATGTCTCAGTTTATAATGAAAGAAATCTAACTTTTCAGTTGACAATATTCCTAGTATTCATGGGGAAGATTCTCTTTTCTTGTAGGTATTTGTCCAGAAATACTTAGGAAACAGCAAAACCAAACTACAATACAGTCTACGATCATCAGCATGACTTATAGCAGCTCTGATTCTACATTAAAAATGTTTCTGCAAGAAAAGCTGTTAAATTCTGATTGATATTGGCCCTTTTCTCTCCATATCTTATTTCTGTAACATTTTGGGGAATGTTTTAGGCAGAATAGCATTTTCTCAAGAAAGAGGTAAATTTTTATGGGCTGTGCTTAAGTAGAAAAGGTATGATGGAGAACAACGCAGCAACAGATTATACTTTAAACTATGATTACATCTTTCATCTGACGACTTTAAAGTAGCAGTCTAATAGCTAATCTCTGCATTGCTCTTTTGAGACAGGTTGTATTTATTAAAACCACCTCACCCACTACTACAATCCAGGACAGGTAACTTCAGCTGTATAACAGTACATAGAAACAAAGCCCAGTATTTTAAAGTAATGAAAAAAATGGATGACATAAAATTGAAACTTCAGGAGAAATTTCCAGAAGTAAAATATAATCACATGAATTGGAAACTGGCTGAAACATTGGTGTTAACACCAACTCTTGTGAAAAGTCATGAAATATTTAATAACAAGTTGTTAGCCCAAGGGAAGCGATCCCAGGACAAGAGCCTAGTCTTATGTTTCTGTCCTGGTTTCAGCTGGGATAGAGTTAATTTTCTTCCTAGTAGCTGGTACAGTGCTGTGTTTTGGATTTAGGATGAGAATAATGTTGATAACACACCGATGTTTTAGTTGTTGCTAGGTAATGCTTACA
>NW_008795017.1:6486993-6489796 GCF_000699145.1 Aptenodytes forsteri
AGTGAGCGAGTGGCTGTGTGGTGCTCAGTTGCTGGCTGAGGTTAAACCATGACATATTATCTGTTCTAATACAAAATATTATATCTATATACAACACTTTTATTGCCACCAGTCTTACACCATTACAGCTACAGCAAATTACTACTAAAGGGTTAAATATAGAAAGATTTAACTCACCACAGAAGTTGTCATGTGCTTGACAGTCCTTCAGAGTATGCTGTAATCCAGAATAATGATTCATTGTAAAAGCAATAATTCCTAGTCTGCAGATCTCTTTCTCAAAAAGTTAGTGATGACTGAAGTAAATAAAAAGAAGTGAGGTTCATAAATATCTTAATTCCACTATTTAGGTTCAAAACAATTTTTTCATGTCTTAGACAAAGATCTCACTTTCCAGAAGTGCAACTCCAAGGTAACTAACTGAAATCAATCTTAATTGAATTTTTTTCTATGGAGTCTCTCACCTGGTGCCTGTGAGCAATTTTAGATACATACATACCTTAAAAAAAACTACTGCAAAATTATGCCTCTCTACTGAAGAAAGCCACCCCTTGTGTGAAGCTCAGACTGTCCTACATGCAAGAGTAGAAGGTGACAGAAGCTTGTGTGAGCACTGAGTGTGTATGGACTGAGGAATGATAGATGTAGATGTAATTGTCACCATTCAAGAAATCACTTAGCTTCATACACCCTGCTTTAATCTTCTCCCTGTTGCTGTTAAGACACAAATTCTCTGCCATCCTATTTTTAATACAGAATCATGATCCCTTATTTTGCTTACCCTGATAGTCACTTTAGATGCTTCAGATGTGTGCTGTACCAGAATGCTATTGCCTTACTTGGGCATTACAGAAAACTGCTGTTAGCATTTCCACTTTTGGAAAAAAAGCTCTGGAGTCTTCAATAGCCACAAGAAACCAGGATCTCAGTTTTATGTCTCATGAAGGTGATAGCTCCAGCAGCACATTGGCTCTTGCTATGTGCTTCAAATGGACTCAAAAAACTTGTTTTCCTGAAGTCCTGACCCATTGTTCTCACATTCTGAAAAAGTCATTTTAGTGCAATTTTGAATTACACCAGAACAGAAAATCTGACTGACTACTTTCCTTTTAGTTCTCTAGGTCTCTTGGTCCATGAAGACCTGAAAGCCCTCAGCAGCTTCAGGAAGGGAACTGTGCAAACTACGCAAAGAAAATGCTCATGGCAGTGTGGGAAACAAGTGGTGAATATTTAGCCCAGATCTTATAAGGCAAATCTTAACATTATACCAATCTGACTGTGAAATAGTCTCTTAATGGAATTGATTAAACTTCTACCATCTCATTTATAATTAAGCATCACAAAGCATCTAGGAGTATACTATCAAGGATAGTCCTTCATTGGAAAGGGATTAATTAGTTGAGGCAAGAAAATAATGTTTCAGTAGAAAGTGCTTGACTTCTGAGAATATTTTTCAATTATTTTAGACACTTACAGTATAAATGTCTCCATCTGAATAGTTACTGGGCTTTTTTAATAGCCAATAGAAAGAAGTAGATGCTTCTGGGATATTATTTGCCAAACACTAAAGTTCTTGTGCTAAAGTAAATATCTAAAATGCATTGGATGATTTGTGTCCAATAAGTGACTCTCTCTCTCGAGCATTGTATTGAGTTTATGTGGCAAGACTTTGGTAGTGGGAGGGCATCATCACTAAAGTTCAGCAAAAAGTAAAATTCACTCTAAATAGTGAAGTTTAGTAAGACGAATCTCACCTGTTGTGCCTACCAACTTTGTAGGTATATGGAAGGCGGGAAAGTCTACCCCTTCTCTGTTACCTGCAAAGGAGACAGGCACAACTGGAATTCAGATATTGTAGGAACTTTTCCCACCTGAATGAGAACAAACGTGACCCCAGCTCATTGGCTGGGGAACCTACCAGAGCTCTTAGCTGCTGCATGCTGCAGAAGGAATGGAGCCGTTGATTTGTTCAACCTACGCAGGATGAGTTTCAGGATAAAAGTTTTCCTCACGCTGTCCCAAAAGAGAGGATACATTTAAAAACTTTTAAAACATATCTCCATGTATGCTATATGTATAACCAAAAAGCAAGCGTGAAAGAAACAAAATAGATCATTTACATGTGCATTACTATCTTTTTGCATCTTCTATTTACCCGTAATAAAGTCATTGTGTTCGCCTCAAGACTTAGATAATTTTAATTGTTTCGAATGACATAAAACATGAATAATTCAATTCATTGATTTTAAGTGATTTGAACAATAAACAATGACATGTAGATAATTTTATGAAAGAAAAAATCATAACACTTGATAATTTTGTCAAATAGTTTTCAGAAAATGTTCTTAATTTTTTTTTCCTTTTTGTATTGAATTTATTCATATGAAACATGCCTGACATTTTTTGAGAGGGGCCTTTGTATGTCTGGTTTTTTTTCCATTTTTTATGTTCTCTTTGTACTATTGAACAACTATTCAAAATTTTCTTAACTTGCAGTGGGGTATGAAATGAAGAAAGAAATAAAACAGTAAGTGAAAATCTCTGACTTTTCAGACTTCCATTAACTTTTGGAAAGGTAGTTTGGCCAATTTTCAGGGTTTTGTAGAATCATAGAAAAATGGAATAGTTTGAGTTGGAAAGGACCTTTGAAGGTCATCTAGTAATAAGGTCTCCGAAGCCTTCTCTTCTCTAGGCTAAACAACCCCAACCCTCTCAGCCTTTCTTCATAGGAGAGATATTCCATAAAATGATAGAATCATTAAGGTTGGAAAAGACCTCTAAGATCATTGAGTCCAACCGTCAA
>NW_008795017.1:6495154-6507324 GCF_000699145.1 Aptenodytes forsteri
TGATGTAGTGACTCCATCATAGAAGGCCACTAGGTTAGTCAGGCAGGACTTGCCCTTGGTGAAGCCATGCTGGCTGGCTTGAATCACCTCCCTGTCCTCCATGTGCCTTAGCATAGCTTCCAGGAGGAGCTGTTCCATGATCTTCCCAGGCACAGACGTGAGACTGACTGGCCTGTAGTTCCCCGGGTCTTCCTTTTTTCCCTTTTTAAAAATGGGGGTTATGTTTCCCCTTTTCCAGTCAGTGGGAACTTCACCGGACTGCCATGACTTCTCAAATACAATGGATAGTGGCTTAGCAACTTTATCCACCAGTTCTTTCAAGACCCGCGGATGGATCTCATCGGGTCCCGTGGACTATGCACCTTTAGGTGCTTTAGATGGTCTCAAACCTGATATTCTCCCACAGTGGGTGAACAAAACAAAAACAAAACAGTTTTGTTTCGTTTTACTTCTTTTCCATAGCTTTGTGTAAGCAAAGGAAGCATGTGAACATCTGAGAGTGGTTAAAGAAAATAAAAATGAGAAGTGAGGTGGGAGAACCTAGCCACGACTTAACACGTTTGAATACAGTTCCTTGATGGCAACCTAAGAGTAATAAATGAAAAGGAAAAAATAAAAGGGAAAAAGTGTATGACAATTTAAATCTCTTTGAACTTAAAGTAAACTTCTGAAAAGGAGCAAATTCATTGGAAAAGTACAAATCCACAGAGGTCAGTTATTCAACACTATTTTGCAGAAGAGACCGTTATGTTGATGCAAGTACAGTTTTGCTGACTGTAGCAAAACACCACTCAGTTCAGTGTTTCACTGATGAGGCCAGGTTTAAATTTAGCTTTAGGGCCTTCACAAGGATTATTAAAAGGACAAAGCCTCCGGGCATTTTGTACGTCATTGCTGGCCATTTTGCACAACTGCCTGTTCTCTTTTGCAGAGGATGAGTGTCTCTTCACAGGTAGTTACTTCTTGTCTGCCTTATTTGAAGAGAACGTGCTCAAACAAGCAAACTGCTACTAACTTCTTCGCTTTGGGGAGGCATCTGGAAAATCTGTTCTCTTCACTGGCTTCATACTTCTCTGGGGTGGTATTGTGGGAATGTTACTGAAGAAGTGCTTGGGGGAAGCTCACACAAGGGTGATGTTCTACAGGATGGAAAACTGCTGTGGGGTCTGTTTAAAAACAACACCACAAACTCCTATATTTTAAGTTAATTATCTGCTGAATGCCCATCTTAGTCTGGTTATTAAGGGCATTCAGAGCATAACCGCAATCTTGATTGATTCACTATTTTCCCCTTTGCAGGTCACAGTAAGCACCAACACATTTTTATAATAATCATCTGCAATTAGTGAAGTGAATGGGGTTTTGAGTGTGACTTCTACATTTCCCCTTATAGTTGTCTATTTTCATACACCTATTCATAGAGTTTAGTTACTGTGAAAAGCAAGAAAATATAATTAGTGCTATATTCACTGGTCGAAAGGAGAAATGGCCTTATTACAAAAAAGCCGAGTACATTTATCTACCAGGTGAAAAACATTCTGCATCTTAAAGGGTGGATTTTTTTAAGCACAGGATTTCCTACTGGTCTTCCATGTTGGGGGTAAAAGGGATGTGTGTGTGTGTGTGTGTGTTCTGCTTTGTGACATTTTTAGGTTGAAATTTTTATATAACTACTCTGCAAAATTTGTTGCTTGCCCTGAATATTCCTTGTGCTAAACCCATTTTTTTAAAAATTATTTTGAAAGCAAATGCTGCAGAAAAGAGTTGTAGAAACTCTAGAGGCTAATTTTCTTTTGAAAGACCATTTCTAAATGAAAGAGAAAAGTGGTGTACATAAATTGTCAATATCAACTCTAACTCCGCATTGCTAGAAGACCATGACAAAGTCTGTCTCCCTAGGAGACCATTAGCAATAACTTTGCTGAGGCAGTGTCTGGAGTTATGGAGTAAGACATACTCCACCTTAATAATTTTGAGTAAATTCTGCATCAGTGCCGCTTGGGGCAGGGGCTGTGGTAAGTCACTGATTCAGGATCTCTGCTGTACAAATGGGATTGTAGTTTCTGTCCTGCCCATGTGATGACAAGGCATGTCTTCCCCACATTGGGATAGGCTTCTGCTGGAAGAAATAATTTTCCACTTTTAGCCAGATGCATGAGCAGTGCTCCTAGATAGATTTGAACAGCCCAAAGGGAAAAGGGAGGGAGTGGCTGGCAGCTTTCAGACGCTATTTGTGCAAGGGAAAAGCAGGGAAAGAAAAAGACATCAAAGCCCTGATCTTGGAAAGTGATGAACGCTTCCTATAAGGCATTGAATACCTCTAATTTACAGGTCTGTCTGCATGGATAGTTACACACTCATTACAACTCTCTATCAGAGTTTTTAATTAACATTCAATTATGTTTGTAAGTTTTGCAATAGTTGCAATATTTCTCGTTTGCAAGTAGGAAACTGAGGCCCTGTAAGAATCAGGAATCAGGCTACATAGAAGAACACAGATCTAAACCCCACACCTCTGTGCACCTCTGGGTGTTTAATAAAAGCCTCTCCCAAATAAGTTGCTCACAGTTTGTATAGGGTATAGAGCTCTCCTCTAAGGCTGATGGACACAGGGTTCTCCTGTGGGGCCAAGAGCAGCCTTGTTTCTATGGGCCTAAGCTACTTCTTTTCTGTTACTTTAATATACAGCCGTTGCACATAAAAATGAAATATGATTGAAAAGAGTGACTTTGACCTACATATGTTCAGCATTTGCCAATACTTAAAGTGTATGGAGAATCAGCTGGAAGAAGGCTATAAAATCACGTCTCATGAAAAGCCATAGAAAAAACATCTAAATACCAGGAAAAAAAAATTTCAAACAGGTTTTTTGTGTGGGTTTTTTTTTTTTTTCCCAGGCTTGGATTGTTTCCCTATAAAGTTATCAGGATTGTAACCTGTGTAGAAGTGTCAAAACGCTTTTTATTGCAAGCCTGTTTTATATAAAGCTGTTATATTTTCCACTAATTACGAGAAATTCCGCCTCTGCAAACATGAGGATATGATTAGCTGACGTGAAAGATATAATGCAAGCAAACAAACACATTAAGTCCCTCAAACTGGGCTTAGCATCAGTATTTCTTAACATTGGCCATGTGCAAATCAGCTTTCATTTGCCCTTTTCTCACATTTGCACATTTTCTTATTTTTTAGATTAACTTACATATTTTTCAAAGTTTCATGTTTTATTACCTCTCAGGTGTTTAAAGCTTTTCTGAAGTTGCACGTGGCTGGGAAAAAACACGTCACTCTTTGTCTTCCACCGTTGTGTGGTGGCACTGGCTGATGGTGGGGAGTTACGGTTATGCTCTGTCCCAGAGGTGTCTGTTAACAGCACGAACCCTTTACAGGGAAGCTGTATGTCCATGTCCAGTGTAGACTTAAGACTTGAAGCCTCTACTATTATTAGGTTCACAACTCCCTGCTACCTTAATTAATCCTATAGGATCCCAGGAGATTGCCAAAGTGGCCATTGCTCGTTATTAAATTTGATAGATGAATCATACTACTTAATGTAAACTGGAGTGCAAGTCTATCAAATGGTTGTATACTACCGCTGTAGGTTTTGATCCAACATTTTTGAAGTCAACAAGAGTTTCTTGGCTGATTTGTCCTTGGATGAAGTTCTTCTTCTTCTTATAGAAGTTTGCTGTCTAAATCAAAAACTCATGAGCCATACAGAAACATATCTTTGCAAGATTAAGCTTTCCAGGAAAATGTTAATTTTTTGCTGCCACACAGGAAATATTTCACATATAAGATTTATTAGTGGGGGTGGATTTTTTTTTCCAAATCATATCGTACTTGTCAAATTAAAGATAACTTTTTTTCCAGAGGCATGTTAGATCAATTTGATTTGCTTACACTTCTATCTAAACTCTTTATTCCATCTTAGCAAAGGCAAATGGTAGGCGCTTAGTCTCTCATTTTGTTTTCAAATAATAACACTCCCAACTGTCCTTCTGAAGAATTTGAATAAAGCTGCGATTCAGTAATTGCATACTTACTACTTAACTTTGCCTTCTGCTAAATTATACTGCTAACCTATAGATCATTGCCCTTACAAACAGAGTTAAGGCCTCTGTTCCTGTATTTTTCCCGCTGAATCTCAGAAAAGGCTGGCTCTTTGTATGGCTGCATTGCCAGTAAAGATGAATGCTCTTTTACTTATCTCCAGGTATCTGGAGAAGGAGGAGGTGAGCTAAAAGGAAATGGCAGGGTTTGCTGCTGGGTTAGGTTGTCATTAGGACAATTAGCTCTAACATTATCAGGGCCCCAGCCCTGCAAATACAGCCATGAAGAAAAACCCTGCTGAATCCATGTTACTACCAAAGAGACTCTAGTCAGGTATAAAATTCAAATTATAAGAAGGTCAGGGTGACTGTATGACTTGTGTTTACATTTTACATTAACAGAGAGTCCCCACAGCCTAAAAACAGTGATGATTTTACATAAATATATATCTTAAACCCTCTTTTTTTACTATTCAATTCAAGAAGAAAAGAGTAAATTTAAAAAAAAAAGAAATCCTTACAGCAGTTTACTCATCTTTATGAAATTAAGATGAGTTCCTGTACAGGCAAGTGAGCAATTTCTAATATACACCAGGAGGTCACCACACAGCATTTCTGGTACCACCAGATGACAGACATGATAATGTCTGATGACAGGTATTCTAATAATTAGCTTTTTCTGCGTCTTTGCAAACCCATCTTTATAGATTCATAGTATCTTTTGCTTGCTCTTCTCCTTTTTTCCTCATTAACATTTCAATCAACTGTACTTTTCATTGAAACCAAACTGAGAATGTGAGGAATTAATATTTTTAATGTCTTTTTAATAGGAAAAAAATGTACTCTGGATGACTGTGAGCTGTCTATTGCCTTTTGTTGTTGCTGCTATAATTGAAGTTGCACAGTATGGTAGAGATGTATGATTTTCTTCCTCTGAAGGGACTATGTTTTTTTATTGAGTCGAAGGTAATCAATCTTAAAAGGAAGATCAACACCAAACAGCACTGAGAAGTCAAGTAGAAGAAATGTGAAAACTCATCTGTGGAAAGAGTAGGAAATTATAAAGCCAGTGGTCAGAAATCTGAGATTTTAGGTGCAGCATATGGGTATATTTAAAGAGAGAAATCACAGTCTGCTTTTCAGACATGATAATTTTGATCCCTTTTTTGTGGTCCTATTTCTCACATAAGATCTGTTCCTAGACCGAGCCCTGGCAAAGCACTTCTCTGACACTTTTAATGACGTGGCTAGGAGTATCATGACTTCCTCTTGGTGCCATCCAGTGCACATACATCCTTGTTGCCACAGGACTCTGCCTTAAACTGTCACCTTCTGCTTCCAATACTCAGGCCACCTTGTTGGTGAGTGGTCTGGTGTCTGCCCACAGGCCAAGTCAGAGACTGCTGGCACGTGTTCACCAGAGGGTTACAGCTTCAGTTGCTTAAGGGCAAGAGCCAAAATACTGGAACTTGCCATTTTGGCAGATTTCATACTTAGTGGGTCTCCTATGCTCTTTTTTTTTTTTTCTGCTCAAAAAAGTTGTGTTAAAGTGAGAGAGATGAAGAAGGGCTCGGACATGATGAGAGTAAGTCTAAATAAATAAATAAGTGTAAATACATACTGTCAAATTAGAAGTTATTTCAATTCTCTTTTTCATGAAAACTCAAGCTGTTAAAGTAATCTATTCAAATTGACTCAACAGGGGTCTTGGCAAGGTAGGTCAAGGTGGATTTTATGGTAGAAAAAACTGTTCTGAAATTCTTAGTGGAACAAATACCCCAGAAAATGAATTACAGTGCTTTCATATTCACATTATACATCTGAAATACAATGGGGAAGGGACTATGGCACATTTATCAGAGATCGGTGGGCCATCTATTAGTTTCACACCCTACTAATTCAAATATGGATTTCTCAAAAGAAAAATCTGGATTATTTAAAATAAGTCAGTAATTTAAATCTGCCAGTAAAGGGAAATGCAGAATCTTGATTTAATCGGTGAATGCAGTTATCATAACTGCATACACATAAGATACATAACATATCATATGAACACTGTGAAGGAGGCTGTGGAAACCCTTTGTGTTAATTAAATGATTGTAGGACTGTTGGTTAATTTTAAAATAGTAATAGGAATAGCATTTTTCCTTATCTTTGGTAAAAGGTGGCTGGCTGAAGGGGTTAAGAATGTGGAAGATACAGTAAAACACTAAAATAAATGTGTGTGTCTCTCCCTGTTTGGCTGTTCCAGAAAAACTATACAAAGTATATGATGAGTGGTAAATAAAACGAAGTACGGGGTCCTTAAGGAGCATGTGGAATTCATTGCCACGGGAGGCTGTAAAGTGGTTGTAAGGTGGTTGTATTTAAAAGAGGATTATTTTACAAGCAATAACACTGAGCTAAATTGTATGGAGCAATGGAGCAACATTCTTCACAAGACCCCTGAGGCTGGCTCAGCATTTTCATCTATGGCAGCAGAGCATTTCATGCCAGCGGAGAGGAGCCAAAGTGTATGCAGAGGTGACACAACAAAAAGCTAACCAAATGGTAAGGAAAAGCCAGGAAGAGTGGAGAAGTAGGAAGACAACATAATAAAACTACAGCTTGTCCAAATTCAGCTGGGCTTCTGTCCGTGTGCATCTCTTCTACCCGTGTTTTCTTGTTAACTGACTCAGAGCTGCAAAGGCACTTGGCCAATGGGAAATTAGGCCCAGGAGCTGAGGTGGAAGCCAGTCTGGCTGCATCTCGTCATGATGACTCAGCTTTGGAATGGGAATATTTTACTGATACATTGTGATTTTTTACTAATTTTTTTTTTTGTTATTTGCTGTTTTGAACTAACTGACTTTTTGCTGAAAATGAGGTGAAAATGGCCACTTGGTGAACGGGGTGTGGGAGGGCGGCTTGGAGAATGAATGTATGCAGGAGGAGGAAACTACGTGGACACTAACAGAGAGGTGCATCTAGGGCAGTAAAGCCCACTGCTAAAAGCCTTTCAGAAAATTTGGCTTCCTCTCCTCTGGGAAATGTTTGCCTGCACTTTCCCAGCAGGTTGCTGCTCCTTTTTGTCTTCCATCTCCTCCCTCTGTTTGGGCTTAGGGGCCATAAATCTCTGTTTTGGCCCTTTTTCCAAGTCTTAGCCCCATAGCTTCTTCTTAACAACCTGTTTGGTCACCCTTACGCTTCCCGGCTGGCTTCACATACCGAGTGAGTGTATGTGGGTGAGGTGAGAAGCAAAATTTTTCTGGGGAAGGAACTGGACAAAATCTTAAAGAACTTTGCATTTAGTAGGCAGGACCACAGAAAGACAGAGAAAAGATTTGAAGTGTGGGATGGTGTGGGTGAGGAAGATGTTTACTAAATTATAAGCAGGCTTTCCATTGTGTTTTATTGCCAAAACAACCATAGTAATTGTATCTGTAAGCAGGCATGCTTCCTCAAGTAAACTAAACTAAGAATTGCTGGCTAAAGAGTTGCAGCATTTTCTATGTGGTGTATTTTAGCACAAGGTTAAGGGGAAAAATCTAATAACTGAACATGCTAGCTAGGAGTATGCTAATTTCCTTTCATTATGAAAAGTAATGTTGCAAACCCTTACCTTACTAGGTATATGGACTTGGGGAAATAAAATTTCAAAATGCATAATTGTATTGTCAGTTACCTAAATCAACCCACCTATTTTTAACATTTGCCCATATCAAGATTTGGTTGGGTATCTTATTATTAAAAATATGATAGTAAGGTGGTATGATATATGTTACCACTTAAACATCTATTTTTGGAAAACATTCATGGGATCATCTTAAGATTAAATTCTGTTTGAACAAGTATAAGTTTTACATGCTCACATTGCTTATAAGGAACTCGGGAGATAGCAGGTTAAAAATTCATATGGAGAAAATTGCATATGCCTTATTCCCACTTACAAAAAACTGGAGCTATTTTAATGTTTTGGCATATGGAGTTATTGTAGCTCACTGAAAAAAAACTCAGCCTTGTGTTAGATACCAGATCTCTCTTCCTATTACGTAATGCAGGGAAATATACATACACAGTACAGTTATTTTAAATACAAAGTTTAGCAAGAATTATTGTAGCTTATATGGAAATGGAGAGTCTGAGAAGTATTATAAGTTTCAAAGTTCTGTGGCTGATGGAAAAGCTCAATTTATTGTGAACCTATTTGCAGCTGGGGGATCTGCAGGAACTGGAAGAGACAGAAAACAGTGAAAATGCAGACTGACAACATAAAAATATAGGCAAACTCTTTGTGATCTTCGTGGCACTGATGTTATTAGCACTGGCTAATAACAGCAGCTTCACTCCACTCTTTTCCTGTCCTTAACTAAGAACAGATCCAGATGTTGCAAGAATGTCACCACAGGGGAACAGGAAAAGGAAGGGTGAGTTAAACAGAAAGTGTTTGGGCTGAGAGTGCGCTGGGTCAAACTGCTGAGCTATGTGGGGGAGGTAGTGAGCTGGGCTCAGGTGGGCTGGTGGAGCTTTCCTCTTGGAACACTCTACTGCTTCTGTGTCTTTCTGTGAAACAGCCAATCTGTCCCTTAACACAAAATACTTCTGACAGGTTTTCCTTTGCAAGGACAAGGGCTGCTGAAGTCCCAAGTCAGCCTTCATTTAGGCAAGCTGCAGAGGTCTTCCAATCCTGAATAAGAAGTCAAAGCCAGGCTCTGAGAGGGCCTTGCTCAGGTTGGTGTGCGAGATACGTCTCTCTCTCTCAGAAGCTAACCCCAATTCAGAGGACACTGACTAACAGCCAGCCAGATTCAGGAGGTTAACATCTGTACATTTGCCCCATTGCCAGTGTTTTCTGATTTATTAGGAAGTTTTACAAGAGTGGACACGCCGTGCAGTATGTAGTATCTCCTAGGCAGTTGGTGACTGCTGGCGTTAAACACTGAGGGCAGTAACTCTTGTAACAGACTTACTTCCAGACATTGTGAACTACAGCCTGGAATTAATCTTGGTCCTTAAATGCACATATATCCTTCCCATTGCATCCAGACACTCCAGGAGTACCCTCTCTGTATGCAGCACAAAGCCCATTTCGTTAGGATTTCGACCATTCATACTGGTTCTAGACTGTAATGGTATAAGGACACAGCTGGCACTGTGGGGCCCTGTGCTGTTTCTGGTCCATACATGTCATTACTATTTCATCTTCTTTGCAAATCTTAAGCACTACTTCATTTTAAATGCAGATGGTAACACGAAAATCCTCTTTACTCAAGATGAGTTGATACTATAACACTTCCCATTGTCCCAAGATGTTTCATGCCAGAGGTGAATATCTTTACACATTTAGAGGGTGCTAACATATGGCAGGTTTCACTGTGTTGGGAACAGTGCCCTTGACACTGTTCAAGTGTTCACAAAAAGCAGGCAGGAGCTGAAACCTTCTATCACCCTTCTTGAAATTTTTCCTCTATAAGTTCTTCAAATCTGTGAGTATCTCCTGTGGTCCAGAAGTTGGATTATTTGCTAAATCCCGTGATCCCCTGTCAGTCCTCACTTTGTAAAGATCATCTCTTAATTCTGCCACAATATGGATTTGGATATGGTTGATTTAGGCCATCAACCTACTCCTTTGTAAGATAGCTGTAAGCTCTTTTGGGTCATATATTTTGCAATGATATTTTCTCTGTTTGTAAAAGGCTCTTTTTTATACAATCTATTTTCCCTACTGATAACAGTGGGTCTGTTATTGGTTAGCTTGTGGCTGATGCCAGTGGATTTTTGAAAGATCATATACATGGGGAAATGAACAAGTAAAGACAAATCAATTCAAGCAAATTAAAAACACAACAGCAGTTGTAGAGCAACACACATCATCCAGTCTTGCATAAGAGACACTGGCTTCTGTTCTTCTTGTAGAGTTTATAATTCACTATAAAAAAAGTCTAGTGGAAAGTATTTTTATTTTAACCACAACAGCCCAGTGGCTGAATTTTGTGCAGAGGAATAAGTAAAGATTTTTCTCAAATGACATCAGCATTCATTATTTGAAGTTATCATCTTCCACTCTGTTCTCATTCCACATGGACTCATGAAAGTTTTTCAGAGAAATACTGTATATTTAGCTGTTATGTGTGCAAGTAAAATCAATTCCATGAATCTAAATGCAGACTCTTTTCTGATTTTTTTTTTCTTTCCCCAAGGTGTAGTCTCATTTGTTTTCTCCTTCCTGATCATCTTGTGTTAATCCATACTATCTTCTCTCCTTTTTGTTTATTCTCTTTCCCCTTGTGCTTTCTCTTCTTTCCTTGGAAAGTTTTTTTTGTTTTGTTTTGATTTTTAAAGGGTACTACATTTCCTTTTTTTCTTTTGCTTTTTCCTGACTATTTTCTTGCCCTCTGATCAATTCCCTTTACGTTGCTTTTTTGTAACATAACCTTGGTGATTTCTTTATAAACTGGAGACAGCACACGTCTCTATTAGGCCTCACCTTGTGAGATGCACGAGTTCTGCTGCCATTTCATCAGAATTGACCACGGTCTGATTTATATATTTTGTGCTCACCAGAAGTATTTAATGAGAATTTGGGTCTACTGCGTATGACTATTCCTAGAAAACAGTAAAAAGAAGGCCTCAATTCTTACCCATTTGCTTTTGACATCATTTATATGGTACATGAGAAGGAGGCTCTTATGTTAAAGGATGGCAATCACCTTTCCCTGTTGTCTCCATAGGGAACTTGGTGTTAGATAATGTAGCCATGTCTGTACTGGCACCAGTGCATTGGTACCGGCTCTGGAAAGCAACTGCCTGTACTGCTAAATTGATAGAAGAGTCTCTGGCAGGCTTTCAGCCTGTGGCAGCAGACCCTGTACATGTAAGAAAGTTTGCCTATGGCCACCCTGACTTCGAGGGCAGCAAGATTTAAGAGTGTGGATGCGGCCAGGCTGTGCTAGCTGCATCAGGGAATGGCTTTACATGCCTTCATTTGCTAGAAGAGATGGAGACTGTGAGTGAGCATCCCCACTGTCACAGTACACTGCAATGAACGTTGCAGAGCCTCCAAGTGTCTCCTGGAGATATGCATGAGGAAAAATACCATGATCCTTTCCTGCAAGAGGTAGCACTCACATGTGAAGGAGCTGACCTTGTTACAGCCAGGCTGACTCCAGGAAAAGCATTTCAGGACCCACCCCATTACTAGGACTACAGCTACAGTCCACACCTGTGCAGCTCTTCCCTGCATATTTTCAATGCAAAAATATAACACCTAGAATACTATGACTGCTCTCTTCAGCATGCATCTCACCAGTGATCTCTGAGCCTTCCTTCAGTCACAAGTCTTGGAGCATTTCCTTGAAACACTTCACGACTGGGATTTGTTCCCATGTCTGTTGTCAGACCTCTGTGAATCATCGCACATTCACCTCCCCAACATGTATCAATAGGATACATGTGGTAGCCATCAAGTAGCAGATGATCAGATATGGTAGCTTCCTTAGGCAGTTGTCCATTTCTCAGTGTTAGAAAGCCAAGTTATGTTATAAATACCAGTAAAAGGTATCTGCTCCCAGTAAAAGGCACCTGCTCAGGAGCATGGTAAGCTCATGCAGAACAAAAGGAGCATAAGGACACCTACCGAGAAAGGCAGGGGAAGCAAATTGAATACTGAACTTGTGTTTTGATTTATTTTTACTTTCTTTGCATTCAAGAGAGGTAGACATTAATAAAACTGCTTATTTGTCTCACAGACTGAACCCTTTATTTAGCAACAGAGAATGGACTATTGTCGATTGGACTATCATCGAATTGTCGATGATAACTTCCTTCTCCAAGTGGTAGAGGAGCCAATGAGGAGACGTGCTATGCTGGACCTTGTTCTCACCAACAAGGAGGGGCTGGTGGGGAATGTGAAACTCAAGGGCAGCCTGGGCTGCAGTGACCATGAAATGGTGGAGTTCAAGATCCTTAGGGCACTGAGGAGGGCGCACAGCAAGCTCACTACCCTGAACTTCAGGAGAGCAGACTTTGGCCTCTTCAGAGATCTGCTTGGTAGAGTGCCATGGGACAAAGCCCTGGAGGGAAGAGGGGCCCAAGAAAGCTGGGTAATATTCAAGGATCACCTCCTCCAACCTCAGGAGC
>NW_008795017.1:6508043-6568292 GCF_000699145.1 Aptenodytes forsteri
GGGGCTCTGAGCAACCTGATCTAGTTGAAGACGTCCCTGCCCACGGCAGGGGGGGTGGACTAGATGACCTTCAAAGGTCCCTTCCAACCCAAACTATTCCAATTATTCTATATTCTATGATTCTATGATTCTATGACTAGCTAGTGTGAGCAGCTCAAGATCTTTTTATATGACTCTGGCCAAGAATCCTGAACTGCATGGATTTCTTATAAAAAAAGACAAGACCTTTTCTATACCCATGCCAGTTCAAGTCTGGCCTTATCTTTTGGGATAGGAAGCATAAGATTTTTTGCAGTGGTTTTCTGACATGTATCCAGTTTGAAGTCAACGGATCACACCATTTATTTTAGGTAGTTTCTCATATAAAGTAAAACAACTGTTATTTTCATTATAAGTGGTCTGAATTAGTAAATAGTCCCAGAGCTAGAACATTGTTTTCTAGTACCTAATGATGCATTCAGAGAGTTCCCAAATCAAGGGCATATTCTCATTTTAGTGAAGTACTTCTCTTAATGGAAATCTGTGAATAGAAACAAATGCACTTGTTTACTGATCTAAACTTGTAAAAAAAGAAGTGACAATTTTATATTTAGGGTAAATCTGACTGGAGGAAGATAGGATCTGTGACTTGAAAGGGTCATTGAATACTGTCCAGAAGACAGGCACTTGTAACCTGCAATTAACCAAATGATGATGATGAGTGCTGTTAATTGTTCCCTTTGCTTGTCTATTACTTTCTCTTTATTGTTTTGACTTCTAGACCTTAGTGTCCTTCTGATTTGATCTGAATCAAAGTTTCTTTGGCTGCTTCGAGTTTATTTGCATTTCAGGTGTATAATTCAATGCGATATTGATCTTAGTCTGATTGCAAACACAGCTGAAACAATGAAAACCCCACAGTTATAATTTATGGTAAAATAGCTCATAAAATATATTTTAAATGTTATAACATGTCACCTTATAGTCTAGTTAAACTCTGCAGTTTTATGACAGATTTAGGGTAATTGCAGTTATTAATTAGGAGGAGCACTGTTACATTATCCAGGAGAGAACCTTGACAGTTGTTGTAGATAATGTCAAACTGATGTTTTGCAACAGATGTTTTGCTCTTTGTTGGTAAGATTTTTACAAATACAAAAGCTTTTATAGGTCTTATTATAAGCAAAAGATGTGTTAGGTCATTATTATTTGTCCATTCCTAGTTTGAGAATCATTATCTGGATAGTTGCCTTTCTACTTCTCAGCGATCCAATGCAGGTTGGTATTTGTCTCTACCTGCCAAAGCAACACTCTTTTCTGAAGACTTTACAACTCTTGGAGAGAGGTATCAGTAGTGTTAGCTACTTATGCTATACTGTTGCTTAGACTTCAGCTTGTTCCAGGAGTTTAAGAAAATGCTTATAACAGCAGCTGAAATATTCGTTGCTCTTGACTTCTTGAAAGAAATTCTCCATTGCCAAATGGCAATCTCACTGCAAGCAGTGGAAGTAGTTCTCATGAAGCAGTCCTCCATGGTGCTCCGCAGGAGCTGGAGGTTCTCGGTGCTTGGGACTGTGACATGTCATCAGTTTGTAACTACAGTAAATTATGTTCTATTACCTAAATAATTTTTTTCAGCCAATCTGTAGCAGCTAACTGTCACCTCTATACCCTACAGCCCTTTCAAGTCTAGCTTCTGATATGTATTAGGTCAGCCTCTAGACCCTTTTTTCAAGGACCAACCACTGCAGCAATTGTTAGTTCTTGAAATATTAGGAAAGATCAGAAAATCAAAAAAAGCCAGACACAGAATGGAGTTAAACTAACAAGCGATAAAATGTGTAACAATAAAACATTTCATAAGCATATTAGCAGCAAGTGGAAAATGAAGAAAACAATGGGACCACTATTCAAGGGGACAAGAATGACAGTTGCAAAGGGGCTAAAATATTTAATGGTATTGTGCTTCAGTTGGATAACATGATCTGCATTTGCACTCAAAGGGTAAGAATTCAAGCCAGAATAAAGAAAAACAAGTGAGAGAGTACCTAGATAAGTTGGTTGCTTTGGGCCTGATGAAATCATAGGAGGCTGCTTGAGACCATTTTATACAACACAGACGAGGTTACAGAAAACTGAAAAGGAGCAAAGAGCTGAAATTCACCTTATCTAGTTTTAGACATCTACAGAGTGGATATCTATATCTGAATAGTCAGTGGAAAGAAATTGTCACCTTGAAGATGAGATTCATATGGCCTGTTTTAGACGCTGACTTAAGGATGTTACGAATTGTGCCCTAGATCCCACTGACTCTTCACTAAAACTACTCTGAAGTGGGTGCACGATTGCTTGAAAAGCTGTCCTTTAATAGTAGTTATCAATTGCTTGTTATTAAACTGAAAGGATGTATCAAGAGGACTTCAGTAAAGATCTGCCCTGTGTCTGGTAAATTCTTTAGTAGCTTCATTAGTAATGGGAATGATGGAAATTAGAGAGGCTGGTTACTACATTGTCAGGGTGGCTATAATAGAAATAGCTCCATCACAGAGCAGGATGGTGTCAGAATTCAAACTGATCCCTATAGACTAGAGAGTAAGCCTGGGAATACGTGGATAAAAGTTATTGAAGACTAGTGCAAAATACTTTACCAAATAAAGTAGTCAACTACACAAATACAAGATAGGGACCACCAATATCCTACAGTTGTGAAAACAACATAACAAAACAGACCAAAACCCCAACAGGTAAAATCTAATGTACAAATGGGACTGCAGTGTGTAAAACGAACAAAATGATGCTTCTGATAGATTAAGCCCCGATGTAACTTCACAGTTTTCCAGACTGAGATATCAAACAGGATAATGTTTCCTTGCATGGGCGTGAGGAACAGTTGGTATGAGACTGATTTGGCAGAGCAAGTCAGGCACCTCCATCCTGCAGCATTCACCTCATGGGATGGAGAAAACATCATAAGGCCGTTGGAAATATGGCAGCTAGTGGATGCGTAACACCTACTCATCCCATCCCACAGTTTATAGTTATAAGGCCCAGAAGAGAAATAAAGCTTTAAGAAGCACTCTGCTGACCTACTGAATTCTCTGGAGGGCTACGGGTAGCCTTGCCTTGATTTTTGGGGGTTTACTTTGGGGGTTTTTGGGGTGTTTTTTTGGGTTTTTTTACTGTTTATTTGTCTTTAGTCCCTGTATGAGAACACACTGGTGTCATGTAAAAATGCAAGGCCTGGTTCCTGTCTTCTCTCCTGGGAGAAGGGAGGGAAGCCTTCCTCCTTTTATGGGATGATTTAATCTGCCAAAATTCCACTGACCAATTGCATCAAAATGTAAATAATATTTTAGCTCATTTTACTTCTCTGTGGTCATCTGTTTACTTTCTAGGGCTGCATGTTTGCTCTTAGAGTCACCATTAATCTTAAAATTTGAGTAATCTGGTTTGAATGCACAAATATTTTTTCATTTAAATTTTTCTATCAACTTCCTAATTCCCAAATCAGAAATGAAGCTGCTGAGTAATCAATAATCTTATTCACTAGGAACGGCTCTCTCTGCAATTTAATGGCCAGGTCCTGCTATAATGAAGGGAATGGCAAGTTTTCTATTCACTTCAGTAGGAATCATATTGGACTCTGGATTAAACAAGTTCACCTGAGGCAGGGTTTGTAGGGAGAAGTAATTTATCATTTTTAGACCGATGTATAGTTGGAAAACCAAACTTTGGGACACAGAAGCTCTTCTTTAGATCTGAAAAAGATGAGTCAGACTTCAAGTACATCTTAGGAACTGCTGTTTGTTAATCTGCTTATGAATTTTTTTTATTAAACTTTTTAAGACAAAAAGGATGACGGGCATCAGGCAAAGGAGGGATAGACTAGTAAATGTTGCAGAGAATTGGAGATCAGGGTTATATTTTTTTCTCTGCTTTGAATTCAGCAGAATAAATGCTAATTTAATTCTTCAGACTGGGTTTACAATTACTTGGCACTACTCTAGTTTTCAATTTTAGTTTTCTCATAGCTACTGGCTAAGTGATGCTGGGAGTTAAATGTGTGACTATGTGGTCATCCTTTTTTGATTTGCTGTTGCAAGGACTGAGGTGCTACCACTACCTTTCTGAAATAAGGAGACATTTCATTCAGAACATCCTTGCTCCTAAAATTACTTATAATTTTTCAATGAAAGAGAATCAGTATTGTCATCGTTGTTTATGCTTATAAAATTTGTCATTGTAAATCTTTATCTTACCTAGCACAGATAAACAGGATATTTCTTCTGTTACTTTGTGGCTCTTACTCTGAGTAAGATATTAAAATCTCAAAGGCTATTTGGGATGGAAACTATTTTACACAAAGGTCTGTTTGGTGTGTTCCACCCTCTCTGGAGCATATGTAGTCCCTAAAATATACTTTTCAATTGCTGTATATGTTGAATATCTTAGCTTACCCCAGCTTAAAATTTGGCCCCTTCAATTTTTGTTTTTGTTGTTATTGTTCAAATCTGGTTGGAGATGTCTGTAATCACTTTGATATTTTTAAAAGATTTTCAGTGTTGTCTATATTAAGATTTCCTGAGTAATGAAGATTGACTTGAGTGAAGCAGCCATGTGATGGGCAAGATCTTCTTATCTGAGATGAGGATTACACCAATGTGTATTTTAATATCATTATTCATAATTTACCAGAAGTGAAAATTCTCCTGTGGTAAAGAGAAAATCTTTCAGCTATTTAAAAAATGTGACTCAGACTGCAACTCCTTTATGTGATTTAGCCAAACATACTTGTTCATAGCTGGGAATCCAATGTGTATGGGTAACATCTCTTGCCATGGAGATTGCTGATCCCATGGTCGACAGCTGGAACATGCATAGCACGTTAGCTAGTAAAATAGCAGAAGACCAGTTAGTGACACAGTTCATTTATATATCCCTAAAGGAATACCTGTGTAAGCAAACATAAAAGGTTGTGTTAAACAATAGCTGGTACCTCAGCTTAGCCAACAGAACCTGTCCCTCTGAGAGATGTAAACCTGCCCTGGCTAGATGGTTTTGAGATTTGCCACGAGATTTTTAACCAATATAAGAAGTGAAAAGAGTCCTGTAAGAAAGGAGATGCTCTGTTCATGCATTTCAGAAACCTTAGGCTACACACGGTGCTAAATCCAATAAATGCACCAAAATTGGAGAGTCCCCCACATCAACCCTGTTGGGGAGGGAGGTGCCACAAGCAGGGATATCTCAGGGAGGATCTGTGAACAAGCTGATAAATCCCAACACAGAGAGGAGATATAAATGAGCAGTGGAGTGTGGGAGTTCAGGGAATCAGCACAGCACCCACGCAATGAGCATTTTGAGGCACTTTGCCATGCAACATAGCTCTGTTTTTGGGTGCAGGTTGTGAGCCGTGCAAGGAGCCCAGTGGAGGTGCTGGGGAAGGGAAAGACGGAGCATGAGTCAGGCTGCCAGCCGGGGCTGCCTTACCTGAAGACAGGGATTCAGCTGAACAAGGCATCGTGTCTACAAGTAGGACATGGATGATTTCCCTAGTAAAAATTGTTTTTGCTGGCCTGTAGTTCAGTTTAAAGATGAGGCTCATGTCAAGAACATAAGATGTTTTAAGGAAAAGGAAAAAGCCATCTGGCCTCACATGCATGTTTTTTTTTTAGTATATCTTAAGCCTACTTCCCTGCTTTTTCACTGTGCTTCTTAATCCTTTCCTCTTCTATGAAAATAAAAGAGAGAAAGGGGAGAAGAGAGGAAAAAATCTGCAGAGGTGTCTCTTCAACTCATTTCTGTGCTTTGCTGCAGTTGCCTTTCCTGCTAACTTATTCCATATGTTTATTATCCTTTACATAAAATGGTTATGCCTGACTTCTTAGTTTCCTCTTTATTTGAAAGAATTTGTCATTTTTGTTTAATGCCTAATCAGTTTTGAAACCATACATCAATTTTACCCCTACTTATATATGGGTTATATATATAAAATATGTATACAAACATACATATATAAACATGATAATATTTCCAGTTGGCCAGGCTTTTGTTGTAAAAGTGGCAATAAATTTAACAGTTTTAACTTTTCATTGTCGGCTAGGCTAATGAAACCAACTACTGCTTTCTTCATTTTGGGAGTTATGTGGGAAAATCATTACTATTATTAACAGAATACACAGTACCAATATTTGATGCAAGCATGATGTGCAAACAATATACAGATGATGATTCAAGAAAGAGAGAAACAGAAGTGAATCTGGGAGATTCATGCAGAAAAGCTAGATTTTGAAATAGCAAATGTCAGGTTTCAAGGCAAGGTTTTGATTTTGAAGTTGCAATAGCAAAATAATGAATGGAACTGATTTTAGTATGTTACTCAGAAAATGCCTAAACTAGTGCTATGTAGAAGATGATACTTACAATTTGGGTAAGAAAAAAAAAAACCAATGAAAGCAGCAAATATGTATTTTGCTCACAGACTTTTTTTTAGGTTTTGTTCCCTCCTTGTTACTTCTTCTCTTGGAAGAAAAAACTAAAAAGGCAAAGCAATCCCATTTCTTCCGAAGCTGGAAATTAAAATTTTCCAAATATTTTGATGTAAGATATAATTTCTATTATGAAATAAGTTACTGTATCATTGTTGGCCAAAGCAGTTTCCCCTCTAGCGTACTTCTTGTTATGCTGAACTTAGCGGAATACCAACTTAGAGGCTTCTGGTTAGAGCACTTCCCTTCAACCCTGCCAGCAGGCGTATGGTAGGGTTCTCGCTCTGTAAATTACTCCAGTTTGACAGTAGTCACGGATTTGTGAAACCAAAGACAGTCATTGGCAAACCAGGCACAAGCACAAATGGCTCTAAGAGAGACTTTCTGGATGTCAGCCATTTTGCTGATGGACAAGAATTATTTTCAGCGTTTACAAGTTCCCCCCAGTCAACTCGTATATGTATCTAGGAGGAGTTTGCCAATGACCTGCACCAAAATTCTTTGGACAGCGTTATATTCAGCTTGTACCAGCTGATGAGGTGAATGCATTGGAATGTTATACCTAGTGATTTATGAAGAAAACGAGTCTGTAATCTTTCCTCTAGGTTAGAGCCACCTGGCAACTATGATGTGGTGATCTGCCCAGAACAGAGTCAGAAATGCTTACCCACTGAAGGCATTTCTCGCCTACAAAAAACAAGAGGATCATGAGTATCCTTCATCTTTTTGAAGCAGAAATGCTATATTTATGTGGTGGATTCTTTATGTTTCCTGATATTTTTACTGCCCCTTCCCATCATTACATCACACATTTTTTGTTTAGCTGGGTTTTGTTTGCTTATTTATCTTGGTGTGTATGAGTGGGTGTGTTGTGTATATAAGGAGATCTGAATTCTCCTCTGGAACCATCTTTCCATTAACTGCACAGGGAGCCTAACATAATTATACTTTTAACTTAAGAGAACCTAAAGTCAGGGAAGCTGAATCTAACATATCAAGACCTTTTGTGAAGGCTAAATCCACAAAGACTGTGCCTCCATTAGTGAACTAAAATGAACCAGGATATGGGTCCGTGCCCTGGCACCTGGTTGTCCGTACAGTTTACCTTTTAACAACATCCCTGACATAGTTTTGGCCATGGCCAGCCAGCAGTACCAGCCAGTGCCTGGGCACAGCTCAGGGGTTAGCACAAGCCAGGGACTGCTTTCAGCGGGCAATTTGAATATGGTGTCCCTGTTTTGGATGAAGGTGGTGGTGGGGAACAGAGAAGACAGTTTAACTGTATGGATGTGAGTGATGACATACCAGCTGGCCTCCGGGCTGGAGAACAGTCACTGGCCCATTGTATTTGCTAAGGCAGATGTAGCCAAAAGGACTTAAGTGTTGCAACCCTTAATTATATGTGCTCTATCACCAAGTGGAAAACAGCAAGGCCCTCTCTTCAAAGCAAAGGGAGTGTTAGCAAAGAAAATGATCAAAGAACTCCTAGAGCTATACAGCAGGACATGGTAAGGAGCAGAGTAAGACTTGGGCCAGATCTCCAAAAGTAATTAGATGAGTGTTTTCACTCGGGATTTTCAGCTATGATCCCTTTTGCTGCGATAGGCCCCTTAAGATAGATCTTTTCCTGCAAAGGGTCATGCTGAATACTTTCAAGCAACAATTTAACTCAAAATAGCAGATGAACCAGGAAGAAGGCTGAGAATTCAGATTAATCTTTCAGTCCTTAATTAATACTCGTTTATACAGAATGCAGAAGTCTGGACTGAACTAAAGTCAGGACAAGTTTCATGCTGTAACTTGGCAGTTAGAAAAAACACTAGGTACACAAGAAAGTCAAATTTCAGTCCCTCCTCAAATGCACTGATGCAAAGGGTCAAGAGAACTGTCACACTGGAAAAATCTTGGTTTTCCTCAAGCCTTTTTTTCTGAGAAAAAAGTCCTACCTAAATCAGGTAATGCAAAGTGTCTTAGCCTAAATGTAAGCTGATCAGTGCAGTGGAATGTGCTAACATCCTACTCTGTGGCTCATCCAGACTGAAGATGTGGTAGAAGGGTATCAGGACTGCTTCACCTGGTTCATCCCATGATGAGTTTTCCTCCATGGATAATGGGGAAAGGAGGAGATAACTTAGGTGCTTGCCTGGGGTTTGGTCCAGCCCAGAAGTAGAAATCATCTCGGACACATTTGGAGTTGAAGAACTAGAGTGAAGTATGCTAAGAGAGAGCCTTTTATGTTGGACTTAAGTTTTGTTTCATAAGTCATAGTGTTGCATTTCTGTGCTTGTCCTTTGAGATGGGTGCCTTTTAAAGCAGAGAGCATTTTTAGGTCTATTATTTTGCCCATACAAGACGTCTGTAAGATGATAGCATTTATTTATAATGTTAGTGCTTTATCCAGCACAGAACTAGCTCATGCCGGTACCTTTCTCTTTAGCACTCTGAGTATTTCCAGCTGGTGACACCAAATAGCCTCCATTTCCTCATGTGGAACACTCACCAGTTGTTTTACTCCCTCCTCCTTTCCTTTTTATTTTTGCTGTTGGAAGGATGTGGGTGATGATTTATAGAGCATGTCCAATTGGCTCTGTTTGTCTGTGCTGGCCTGCTCCATGCACACTGAGGTCAGTGCTGTATTTGTAGGTAACCATCCAAGGAAAACACCTCACAGCAGGCAAAAATGCTAACTAAGTAAAACAAACTCAGGAATGTGATCATCTGTTTAGCAAAGTTTTCAGCAGTCTTTTCCATTACACTAAGCTTTCAGTTCATTTCTACAAACTCAGAAGTGAACACGGCACTGAAATACCTGACGTCTTCAAGTATGTAGAAGACTTGATTTGTTGACGAGTGTTTGATTGGGGGAACAGGGAAAGCTCCTTTTAAAAGATGGGATTAGCAATATATATATTTTAGTCCAAAATGTCCAAACAAGAAAAAAAGAAAAAAAAAAAAAAGATTTTTCATTAAAAGCTATGGGGTTTATTTAAGTTTTAAAAGGCAAAACTATAATCACAGAACAAAATCATCTCCTCTTACCCCATTGTTAACTGCATAGTGGGCCCCATTACCTACTTCTGATGTGATCCCCAAAGAGAAATTCTGCTGACATCAAGGGGAATTTTGATCTCATCCACAGAGCCGCGAGCTGACCCCTGTCTCGTTTTTTCTGCAGTTATAAGGTCAAAAGTATCTTTCATCATGATTCTGTGCATAGCGAGTGCAAGAATCCCCACTTCTGCACCAGGACAAAATGTAATCGCAACCCCTCCGCCGGCGAGCGTGCAGAGACAAGCGTGCAGAGACTGCAGCTTGGGGGAGCACCCGGGTAGGTGGGGGGAAGAGCTGAAGTCATGGTCACAACTTTCTTGGTGGAGCGGGCTGGCCACAGGCAGAGGAGCAGGCTGTGTTTTTCTAATGAGTGGTTTCCTTGAATGGGTATAAAAAAGAGCACATGGGAGGATAATTATGTGGAAACATGTGATGCACAAGAGTTTCATGGCAGCCGATCCGCTGCCGGATCTCCACAGCATGGAGTTACTGGGCCAGGCGGTAGAAAGACCGACAAAAAATGACAGGTAAACTGCAACAGATACATACCCCTCTGAATATCAGGTGACATATGCTGTGCTCTTTACAAATTGCCTCCCCCAGCCTGGCCAGGCTCCCAGCCCCTCTTTGAGGTACGAAGTCACACTGTGCCCATCTGGCAAAGCCTGAGGCTGTGCCTGGCAGTTTGCTGCTGCAGCGGCTGCGCTCATGTTTGCTTTTGCGGTAATTGGTTTGTATCTGATTTCAGCTCATATAGAAGGGTAGAGGGATAACAAATTACTTGCAAGTGGTTCGTAGACTCTGTGAATGCTTTTTTTTGCCCAGGTCTGCTGCCCAGCTGAAGATTTATCCCTGCAAAAGCATAGAGCTTGCTTTTTTCTTTTTTTTTTTTTTTTTTTTTTTTTTTTTTTTTTTTTTTTTTTTTTTTTTTTTTTTTTTTTTTTTTTTTTTTTTTTTTTTTTTTTTAGTAGAAAACTTTTTTTTTTAGTAGAAAACTACAGCTGCGTATATTCTTCACTGTCATCTCCACCCCCAACTCTGATTTTATACTCACTTCCAACCCTCGCTTTCCTCAGCACACTTGCTTGTGGACAGGAAAGGCAAACACATTTTCCCAGTTTTATAAAAGCTTCACTGTTTTTTGTGCAATGAAAAGTTTTGACAGATGAATCGGTACCGGAAAGACCATGTACCATCGCCTCTAATTCAGCGGCCCTCAGTTGCAGTAATCTAATTCTTAAAATCCTTATGAAAGGCAAATTCCCTCCTAATTTGGAGACAAAACCACTTCAGATAATTCAGGGGAACCTGATCTGATTTGTTAATACTGTGCTTGTTCTTTATGGACATTCGAGGAAAATGAATCTACCAGGTCCAGCTCTGCAGCTACATCACCATTATTTAGGTCCCGGCTATCACAGAGGTAAACTAATCTGACACAAGCCAAAGGAATGAGCTTTGCTTTAAAGGAGACTGAGGACCTACATGATAATAGAGGGAGAAGCAGGAAATTGGTAGCTACTGTCAAAGTCCCCATGCTTTTCTGTGTTAGCTAGAGGTAGGTGGCAGGCAACTGCTAATGAACACATGGCTTTATAGAAGCGTTTCCATAATCCAGTCAATTCTTTTTAAACTTCATTATTTTTGGTCATAGAACTGTAGGTGCTATTGTGCTCCATAAGCCAAGTCTGTTACCACTAGATAAGAAAGACATGGATCAAATTTGCATTTTTACATGTGCAGATGAGATGTCCCCAGCTTCCCCTCCCCCCTCTTTCTAATGCTTGTCTTTGCTTTTTCAATTTTTTTTTTTTTTTCTGAAATACTTGCCAGGTGGTTAAAAAGCTTGCTTTTCTCTGTAAACACCATGAAATACAACACAATGCACTGCTTTATTTTCAATGATATATTTTTTCTATGTGTTTACAAAAATAGTTACGAGGCCAGAAACAGCATCTACATGGTGGTGATTTTCTCCAGATTTACTGCATATATTATAATTTTTCTACTTCAGTGGGCTTCTATCTCTGTGCTGAGCAGTGCGAGTGCCTATATGACAAAACCCCTCCTTCTTTTGCACACATGCACGTACATATGAAACTGAAAACCTGCTTTTCATTAGCATAGCCAGCACAATGGAGGCAAGAGTGGAAGCAAGGAGACAATTTGAGATTTATGGCATCAGACATCTCATGTGAATGAATGTTCATGCCTTAATGTAACTAGTCGCAGATAGAAGATAAGCCTAGCACTGAAAAGAAAAGCTGCTGTTCCATACTGTGAATATACACACTTACATTGAATTATTTTTTGGGTAGCTTCTTATTTCAATCTAATTTACTACTTACGACATGAATCCCAAAGCACATTGAATCATTCACACTGGATGCAGATGTGCACACCCTAAGCACACATGTGGAAAGGTAAAACTTCTGTTATAGATGAGGGGAGCTTTGTCAGCATAATGGCTGCAGAGTTAAGGGCTCCAGGCCAATGCACAACACATACAGAAAGCCCTGCACATATCTTACTCTGTTTACAAAAACTGCGTACGATAATTTGTCTTCATACCAAGAAAATGCATTTTTAACCATATTTTTCTTCTCCATTTTATTTTAATTTTAGATATCAACTAATAACAGCATAATATATTTAACAGGAAGAAAATTTCTGGTATTAAAAAAGGAATATCATTAACAAATTATTTTTTTCACATTCAGCTACAGAGTAATTTAGAAAATCTCTGATTTCCTGCTGAGAAATTGAACCAAGATACAGTTCAGTTATCTGATTACAGCGTCAGGAGTCATTGATTCCCGAGGGCTTTTTTTTCTTGTGCTGACTTTCCCTGGAACTGTGACCAGGTTGTTTCTCCTCTTTGTTCATACATGTTTTTTATAATACAGTGGATTGTATCCACATGTTCTGAACATCCATGCATTATAGGTATTAAGGAATCAGATCCAGGCTGCATGCAAATGGGTCCAAGGTGATGAAATTCAATGCAATTCATTCAGGATTCACTGGCATATCCATCATATTTAAGTTTTTCTCAATATTGGCAAAGCAGCTTTGAAGATATATATTGTTAAATACAATTCTTAGATGAAGCTTACAGGTCAGCCAATGTCCATTCTTAGTGAACCAAATTAATCACTTGGTTAAATACTATGGTTGTATTGGAGTTATGCCAGAAGTTAATTTAGTTTAATAATTTTCAGTGAATGAAAGTTATTGTGTGCATTTCAAAACTGAATAAAGATTTAGAAAACAGGGAGAATTGCAATTTTTTTACCCCCAAAAGTCAGTGTTAATAAGCTGAACCGTTGAGGGTTTAATATCTACATTAAGAATTGACTGCTGGACTCTTTCAAAGTTTTGCCACTACAGTATTCTCCTGCTGAGGGTCCTGTACTGCATGGATTTCAGTCTGTAGCAGCCAGACCTCTCACAGTGGAGCATGAAGCAAGAACTAGTCTGTGTGGTGAGCAAACCAAGTATGGTTTTGGCATATTAATACAACAGTGTAACATTTTTAGAAAATAGCAAATTCAGCCAAAAATTGATTGTCCCCTATGAATGTGAGTCAAGGTCTCAGCATGGCTCCAGCTGGCCGAAGCTCGGCCAGCTGACTCGCAGGAGAAGTGGAGGTGTCAGCTCATGGAGGAGGTAGGAGCTCGGGTCATCTCCTTCCCTGGCTGTGGCTTGGAGCATCTTCTAAACCACCACATGCTACAGCAATAATATCTTCCCCTGGAACTTTTCTGCTTCTTATAAAACAGTGAAAGGGTCTCCGAGACAAATTAAAAATAACATGAGAATGTACTAACCATAAGAAATGAAAGTCTGTCACCTCCACTTGGGCTGCTTGGGTGCCAGTCCATGTATTTGTGAGCTTACACTAAGTGTAACGGCATCAGGGAAGGAGGCCGGGAATGTCCTGCTACTGCACAGCCCCTGCTAGCCCAGGGAATAAAGCACAGTCTCAGTGGTGGGAGGTGGATATTCAAATTTCTCTAGGAGCCAATGGAAAAGTTTAGCCTGAATCTTTTGTATCCTGAAGTTAACACAGGGAAGCACTCTCTGTTTTCTGCTGTTTTCTGTATAGTTTTATGATTTTAGACTATTTATTTTGCTTTTCTGAAGCAAACTTGATCCTTTCTGTTTTAGGTAGTCTGGAACATTTTTCTTGAATGCAGTTTTAGGGGAAAGGGGGAGTTAAGAAAACAACAATTGGTTTGATCTGATTTATTTTTTTTCCATTCAACAACCATAGTGAAAAATCAATTATTTACACAGCACAGGAGGTTAGTGACCCTGACACAGATCCAGGGCTGGAGCAGAACCAGTGCAGAATATGGTGCAATCCTGCATTAGTTTATGTTATTTAGTAAGCACCTCCTGAATCTGTGACATAGAAATTGGGTCTTTGTAGGCAAAGTACACTACCCAGGTTCTCTCTTTTTTTCACAATTGATCCTTGAATGAAAAACACAGTAGAAGTGTAATACGTTATTATTTCTATTATAATATTTATGTACCAGGCTCATGTTAATGTATCTTTCTTTGCCTTATCTGCTCAACTTCTCTCTATCCGTAGGAATGAACTAGCATTACAAGCCTGGCAATCAGACTGGCAATAAGAACAGATTACTGTGAACATGGAAAAAAAGATAATGTTCTCCTTCTGGTCCTCTTTATACTTTTTATTATAGCTCATGTATATAACTATAAAAGAAAGATATTCAGAAGATTTGGAGCAAAGAGAGAAGGGAAAAGGAATGCCAGGAAGGAATTCACGAGGTCGTGATTTCATGTGGTTTTGCAATACACGCATTTTGTCAGAGAAAGAAGTAAGTTAAATGAAAACTAACCACATTCTAGATATAGCTACATGGAAGAAATTTCTATAAGGAGAAAAAAATCTGTTTTACTTATAGAAAACTAAGACATCTGAAAGATGGGGTCACGTTGAAACATTTCCATTTCTTCTTTTTAATGAAAATAAGTCATTTTACAGTTCACAATAATATTCCATTTTGATCTAGTTGTATCAATCAAGATCAGAAGCTGGTGATGGAGTTGAATAATCCCTCATTTCTTTTGTTTAAAAGGCCTCCTTTTTATTTATAAATAATGTTGAGAATAACTCTTTGCCCTCAGACATGGCAAGAATCTAACAGCAGAACACATTTTCTGTAATCAAATTTCTAAACGTCTTCTAACTGGCGGTTTGCCAGCATCCCAACATAGCTGCTCTTCAGCATCATATCACAGGCATCTCCTAGATGCTCTCTGGTCTTCTTTGATTTCCTCTGGTCGTTCTGCTACACAAATACACAGCTGCATTCAACTTAGTACCACCGTTTGTCCGTTCAGTGTTAGATCACTTGGATAGCATAGCCTGTTCTTGCCTGCATTTAGTCTTTGGAAAATAGTTTTCCATTATTTCAGCTGACACTAAACAAAGGAACAGTTAGTTCTTCCATCATGTAGCCTCAACAGAAGTGGTTATAGCCCAGGCCCAACCACAGCATGAAGAATTTTATACTATGTAACGAAGGAAAGATGCCCTTTCTTTATATTGTAAGACTGGAGACTCCTAACTGCCACCTAAACCTAAGCATCTATTAAAGTAATCCTTTTAAGTTAATGCCTGTTATTCTTATGTAGTCAATGAGGCTTGTTGCATGTCTCTGAATATTTCTAATCTACCAAAGTTTAAACAAAGTCAAACAAATATGATTTTCTTTTAATTTTTATTTTTCCAGAGGCCTTCCGGGGCCTCCACCTCTTTCTACTGATAGTACAAGACACTAAAGTAGACACTTCAGACGGATTGCTTCACTCAGCACCTGAACCTGAGGTGTAAGCCAGGGGCCTGTTTTAGGCATCCTTACTAAATATATATTTTCAGAGTCATATTTAACCTTGAAACATAGCCTCACTGTAAATAGTATTGAAAATTATCTCTAAAGTTTAAAATATGATCTTACAACATGATTTGGTTATTCCAAACACAGATTCCCACTTTGAAAAATGAAGCCCTGGCATTTGTAATTTGATACTTTTATTTCTATGGTAGCTGTAACTGCAAATTAAAAAAGGATATTCAGCTTTCAGATCTGTCTTAGACTTTATTAATATGATGTTGAAGATAATGAGCTCTGCCAGATTAGTACTAGCTCCCTATGTTTGGCTGCTGAAGTACAAGAAATCTTTCTCATTATTTACATCAAAATACTCAAATAATTACCATATTTAGATATAACAACTAAAACAAATGTGGAAGGCAGAAGATAATGAGCTCTGCCAGATTAGTACTAGCTCCCTATGTTTGGCTGCTGAAGTACAAGAAATATCTCTCATGATTTACATCAAAATACTCAAATAATTACCATATTTAGATATAACAACTAAAACAAATGTGGAAGGCAGAATATGTAGTGGGAGAGGCCAGCCTCCTGTTTCCTAATGATGTAGGTTTTTTATTTTCCCCAATATGAAAATATTTCTGATGGATAGGGGAAAGAAGCATAATAGGGGTTGAAAGAGTGCAAAAAGAGAATGGCATAGAAAATTGGGAAGTGAAAATGGCCCTGATGGTTGAGAGATGACTGCTTTGCTCAGACAGCATTGGGAATGGCCTGCTCCTTGTGGGACCCGTGTCCTCAGGGTGCTCGGCCAAATGGACTGGGCAGGCTGCTGCTTCTCCTCTCATTAGCAGCAAGACGCACAACAAATGCTCTGGATTACATTTGTCCTATAGTGTTGAGCTGATCTTACAGACAGCAGCGATGGGCCCTGAAGTTCCCACACACACTCCTGGCAGGCATTGAGGTGCAGCTGAGGATGTGGCTGAACTCTCTGTGGAGGCCATCATGATTGCATCAGGCCACATGTGCTGTGGCAGCAGTAGTAAAGACATCACGGACAGCATACGTGCACTCTTGTACCACCAATGTCAGTGATGGCAGGAGGACAGTTCAGGTGACCTCTAAAGATGTGTATGCTACCCGTGAGAACCAATGCCCAAGTCTGTCACAGTGTTATCTTTAGTCATCCTAAAACTATCAACCCGTTGCTGAGTACAATTTGAGTTCACCAATGGTGATTTGTAGCATGCGCCAAAACAGAATAGGTCTAGGATGAATGGACATGGCCTGTGGGAACCCATTTTTGTTCTCAGAGGTGGCTGGTGATGATACAAGTTGGTACCAGTGGAGTCAGCTATTGCTGTCTAGCCTTTTCCAGACCACTAGTTTCACAACCTGGCAGAAATGCTGCGGAAAAACCGCTGTGGATGCTGAAAGCTGCTGTGTGGGGAGATCACAGGATAGGTAAGGGGTACAGTCAGGGCCTTGCTGTGCCACTGCAAGGGCTTGCAGGCTGCCTGTTACTGCTGCAGGAGCCCTATTCAGCACACTGTGGGTATGGCCAGGGTGGTCTCTGGGAGCATGTTCGCAGTAAAGTTCCACTGACATCTACTTTTTCTGAGTATCCTTGAAAGCTGCTCGTTTTTGACAAGGCTGACTGGTTTGATACCTCTGCCAAGCCTAAGCAACCTCTGGATCTAGCAGCTAGGTGTCATTTTTCCTAACTCCCCTCAGGGGCTCCATCTGGTCCAGCTTCTTAATCATCAGTTGAAATACCTAAATTGCTTTGTGAGCATGGGCTGGGATCCGCACTTTCTCTGCTTCCATGAGTTTTGTGGTTAGGGATACTCATGCTTTCCCTTGTGTGCACATTTTCTTTGACAGTATTAGTCTTAAAATCCACCATTCAAAGTAGACAGCTTCAGTGTGGGGAGCAGAACTTTTGTCTTCACCAGAAGATCCCAGATTTTGATGGGTTTGGCTCTAACTCAGAAGGGAGAGGTTCTACACTCCTCAGGCAGAGAGCAGAACTGAATGGAGGTTTCCTACATTTTGGGAGCGTGCTCAGTACTGTATAAGATGGTGGATCCCTCTGAAAGAAAAACATGAGCCCCATACTTTATTTGAAATAAATGGTCAACTATACTAAAGGTGGAATGAACTCTGACAGGAAAGGTATATTTTCTGCTTGAAAGCTGAGGAGATAAGACAAATTCTAGTGCTTAAGTTTTGGCTTTATGAAGCCAAACTTATTTGGCTTAACTATGCTTAAGTTTTGGCTTTGAAGTGCCTGATTTCTCTCAGGCATTGACTAGGAGCCAAGGCTTTCACCCAGGGCTCCAGATGCTGCCATTGGGGTTGCTATTTATCAGCTAAGTGCCACGACTCTTTAGATTCTTTTTTTGATCTGGATCTTATTTGGAGTCTCATATTCATAAAACTTGAATTCACTGATTGATACAGCAATTTCCATTTAATCATTCACACTAAGGTATTTGGGGTCTCCTGATATTTCATTCAGCTGAGAACAGAAAATAACTGTTACTGCGATAGGGTGATACAAGTAATAACTGTTGATAGATGTTGACTTTATAAGCAATGATAGGCTAGATTGTAAATTAATGGTCTGTGTTGAGCAAGGAACTGAGTCCCTGAAACAGATTAGGAGGGAGCCTGTGTTAAGTCACAGGCTGCCCTAAATGAGACACTTCTCAGAAATCATCTGTTCAGCCTGACTTGACGGGGCGTCAGCAGGGGCCTCATGAAAATCTGGATCCTGTGGTCATGCACAAAACTGATCGTATTGTACTGTCCACAGCCCTAAAAAAGTACAACTTAAGTACATTTGTGTATCTATATCTTGTACATAGAATAATATTCACAGAATCATAGAATCATAGAATAGTTTGGGTTGGAAGGGACCTCTAAAGGTCCCCTAGTCCAACCCCCCTGCCATGGGCAGGGACGTCTTCAACTAGATCAGGTTGCTCAGAGCCCCGTCCAACCTGACCTTGAAGGTTTCCAGGGACGGGGCCTTAAGTACATTTGTGTATCTATATCTTGTACATAGAATAATATTCACAGAATCATAGAATCATAGAATAGTTTGGGTTGGAAGGGACCTCTAAAGGTCCCCTAGTCCAACCCCCCTGCCATGGGCAGGGACGTCTTCAACTAGATCAGGTTGCTCAGAGCCCCGTCCAACCTGACCTTGAAGGTTTCCAGGGACGGGGCATCCACCACCTCTCTGGGCAACCTGTGCCAGTGCTTCACCACCTTCATTGTAAGAAATTTCTTCCTTATATCTAGTCTAAATCTTCCCCCCTTTAGTTTAAAGCCATTCCCCCTTGTCTTGTCACAATAGGCCCTGCTAAAAAGTTTGTTCCCATCTGTCTTACAGGCCCCCTTTAAGTATTAAAAAGCTGCAATAAGGTCTCCCCGAAGCCTTCTCTTCTCCAGGCTGAACAACCCCAACTCTCTCAGCTTTTCTTCATAGGAGAGGTGTTCCATCCCCCTGATCATTTTCGTGGCCCTCCTCTGGATCTGCTCCAACAGGTCCGTGTCTTTCCTATGCTGAGGGTTCCAGAGCTGGACACAGTACTCCAGGTGGGGTCTCACCAGAGCAGAGTAGAGCAGAGGGGCAGAATCACCTCCCTCAACCTGCTGGCCACGCTTCTCTTGATGCAGCCCAGGATATGATTGGCCTTCTGGGCTGCGAGCACACATTGCTGGCTCATGTCCAGCTTTTCACCCACCAGTACCCCCAAGTCCTTCTCGGCAGGGCTGCTCTCAATCCCTTCATCCCACAGCCTGTATTGATACCGGGGGTTGCCCTGACCCAAGTGCAGGCCCTTGCACTTGGCCTTGTTAAACCTCATGAGGTTCACACAGGCCCACTTCTCCAGCTTGTCCAGGTCCCTCTGGATGGCATCCTGTCCCTCAGGCATGTCAACAGCACCACTCAGCTTGGTGTCATCTACAAACTTGCTGAGGGTGCCCTCGATCCCACTGTCTATGTCATTGATGAAGATATTAAACAGTACTGGTCCCAATACGGACCCCTGCAGGACGCCACTCGTCACCAATCTCCATCTGGACATTGAGCCCTTGACCACTACCCTCTGGATGTGACCGTCTAACCAATTCCTCACCCACCGGACAGTCCACCCATCAAATCCATACCTCTCCGGTTGAGAGAGAAGGATGTTGTGGGGGACCGTGTCAAATATTGCCAAATTTCATTACTTTATTCTAAGTCTTGTGATGTTTAGAGGTAGGGCTTCCACTTTGGATTTACATAAGAATCTCACACTGCATATTTATAAAAAAATAAGATGTTTATCAAAGTCAAAGAAAAAAGCTGGAAAAAGCATGCTCTACGTGATCAAATGCTACAAGGTGATAAAACTTGAAAGAGCAGAAAAAAAATTTAAACAAGTTTCAGAAATTTTGGAGACCCAATTAATAATTTTTGAATGTTTGACATTACAACATTGATACATAACGTTAACAGTAAAGAACTGCTGGGTGTGTACATATTTTAAACTTTTGATTTTTTATTTGTACCTACAATAAATATATACAGAGTTTGAACTGTACATTCAATTTCACATAAGAGCTAGGAGTCTGCAAAGAGCTCTTTACAAAGAGCTGGTTTACATCCTTTCTTATAGAATGAGGTTTGTATCAGTTGCCTCCATGGAAATGGATTTTGTGTGCAACGATTTACCACATTCTACCTTTATTTAACCCTATTGATTTTAGGTTCACTTACTGTTGCACAGTCCTTAGAGTTTGGCATATTTTCCTTTGCAACTAAAGAACAGATCTTTCTCATATGTATTTTTCCCTGTTCCATAGTTGCAATTTGAGAAAAACTATTTTAAAGCTACTGAAATTATCCAGCAATTATTTGCAATGGGCTTGTTTGCAAATTGCCTGCTGCAGCTAGTACAACAGGATCCACTATCATGATAGAGCACAAAAAGACAGAATAATAGAATCATAGAATCATTTATGTTGGAAAAGAGTTCTAAGATCATCGAGTCCAACCGTTAACCTAACACTGCCAAGTCCACCAATAAACCATGTCCCTAAGTGCCACATCCACACGTCTTTTAAATATGTCCAGGGATGGGGACTCAACCACTTCCCTGGGCAGCCTCTTCCAATGTTTAAACACTCTTTCAGTAAAGAAATTTTTCCCCATGTCCAATCTAAACCTCCCCTGGCAGAACTTGAGGCCATTTCCTCTCGTCCTATCGCTTGTTACTTGGGAGAAGAGACCGACCCCCACCTCGCTACAACCTCCTTTCAGGTAGTTGTAGAGAGCGATAAGGTCTCCCCTCAGCCTCCTTTTCTCCAGGCTAAACAACCCCAGTTCCCTCAGCCGCTCCTCATAGGACTTGTGTGCTAGACCCTTCACCAGCCTTGTTGCTCTTCTTTGGACATGCTCCAGCACCTCAGTGTCTTTCTTGTAGTGAGGGGCCCAAAACTGAACACGGTTTTGGGGGCATGTTTTTTGACAAGGCAGGCACACTACCAGCCCACCACAATTGCTGCCCAGTTTCTCTAGTTCTTCGGAGCAGGCAGGCCTGCCTTAGACGTGGCTTCTCAGAGCAGAAATACACAGCTAGCCGATTGCATTTTGCTTCTGTAAAAGTCAGGGCTCCCGAACCAGCAGGAGCCGTGAGACCCCCTTGTACTGGGGGGCAGTCCCCCAGTGGCAGGGTCACCTGGCCCTCATTTATCTCTAACTACTGAACTGGGAGGGAACTGGGTCCCACTGGTTGTTGCCCCCACAGCTGAAGATAAGGATGCTCAGCTGACTGGAAGCATCTTGGTGAGGCAGCAGATACTGAACTGCAATAGCTCAGTCTGACATAAAACTGGAATCTGCAGCTACTCAGGGAGTTAATAGAGCCTTGTACCAACTACAGGCACTAGACCTTTTCTGAGGGGGGCAGCTACGCCTCCCTCCTCAGTTCCTCTGAGCTCTTCAGTAGCCTGCTTCTTGCTGAGATTGGCGTCATACCACATTATTTGGAGCACTGCATGTACACATAAGGAGCCAGGTTTTCTGCTGCTTTACATCTTGTGTGCTTGCTTAGACCAGCACAGGGTGGATGAGGAATGCTCTTATTTATCTTTCAATAGCATTTAAAATTCTGCAGTAATATAAATGAGCACACAAGATTGAGGGCAATGGCAAATCCAGTCTGTACTCTTTCAATGCACACCTGCTATGTTCACAGGTATTATTGTGACTGGACAATATTAATACTTTTTCTTTCTTTTTTGGTAAGTCCTTTCATTAACAGTAAAATAGCATAAGCAGTTCCTTAAGGAATTCAGGGTTTACCAAAGCTCCTTTGAAAAATGGCAAAGTAGTTTTGAATTTTAGAGCTGCAATTATCTTCACAGATCAGTCATAAGGCTGATTTACACAAGCATTGAGGACAGTTAGCTCCTATTGGCTATAATTGGAGCCATGGGTTCTTAGTTTGAAAAGTCAGTCCCTCAACTTCTATATTTTGAATATCTAAAAGGTAAAGATCCAAATTAGAGTATTAACATAATGTTTAGGAGAATGTATTAATCAAGCAATAGGGAGAAGCGAAAATACTTCCTCACACAAGGCAAAAAGTAAAAGCTAGGTATTACACTCCTTATGAAGATGTAAGAGCCCCTCCCCCCTTTTTCCCCTCAAAACTATTTCAAATTAAACTTAAAATAGAACTGAAAGGAACTAAAATTAAAAAGCAACCAAAAGGTTTGAATCCCCTTGTTCACTCGGTTATTGCCTTCATAAATCAAAACTAGACAGCAAATGAATTGGCTGTACTTACATTGTTGTTTATTTGCCATGCAGTTATGGGGCCATGGCAAAGCAAAACAAGATGATCATTGTTTCAACCAGACCTAGAGCCTTTAGGCTTATCCCCCACTGCCTGTTCTAGCTTTCTGGTCAGACTAGCAAAAGCAAGAAGTAACGTGTTATTTGGCTGCTGCTTTATTTTCCCACACTCTCAGATCCCTGATTGACTTGACTGTGATGTAAAGGGATTCAGTTTTGTCGTGGCAGTTTTGAGAGAAAGTCGCATACCAAATGGCACCCTTGCCGAAAACAGTAAATGCCATGGAAATCACAATTGTTTTAAGAGCCAGAACTCAGGTATTTTTGGAGCCTAATATATTTTTAAACATTTTCAGCGCAAATAATAAAAGCAGGACTAGCAATAGGCAGTGTTATGCCTTCTAGGACCTTTTTATGACTCCTACATAATGGTTGCTTGACACTTAGAGCTGAAATGAAAGATGGCATGGGCAAGTTAAACATACAGGCAGATAAGATGAATTGCCCTGTCAGAATGTTCCTCTTCATCATCCCCAAACAGCTCTGCAATTAAAAAAAAAAAAAAAAAAAAAAAAAAAAAAAAAAAAAAAAAAAAAAAAAAGCCATTGTTTACTTATGTGAATAAAAAAAGGAGACACCTTCTGATGACATCATGAAAAACTCTAGTTTTTGTTATGGCTCCAGCCTTCTGCCTATCCACTCTCATGGGCCCTCAAAGTTTATTGAGCTCTCAGTGCAAGATTAGGGCCTCCGATGAACTGCCCTTTTCAATTGCTAGCACCAGTACTTTTTTCCTTTTCTGTATTTGGGTCTCAGGAACATATGGATGGTTTTACTTTGCCATCAGTAAGACCCCACCATGAATGATAGTCCATTATTGTCATAGCTGCCAATTTGCACAGAAAAATTCCCAAGTGTCAAATTGTGGCTACTAATATAAATAAACAAATTGAAGAATACAGACTCCTCCCCATGCCTTGGTAACGCTCCTAAAAACCAGCTTTATTTATAAATTCCTTTGCCTCAGTTGTTCTCCTTTCATGATTGCTTCAATTCATTTTGTTGAGGTTGTGTACCCAAAGCAAATATAAAAAACATGGAAAAAAATTTATCAACACCAAAAATAGCTCTGAGAGTGCCTCAAGTCTATCTCACCCATTGTGTGATTTCAGTATTAAGGGAAATGTAATTTTCATAATTGGGCATCTTCAAGCAATGAAAGATGTATTGAAGAACTGAGAGAGGCACAGGACAATGCTGTTATTTACTTATTTTTAAAGTACAAAGTTAGAATGACATTGCAGGAGTAAGTTCTCCACCTTTAACATATGGTAAATAATGCCACTAACTTGAATGGATTCATTGTGGATGTTTAAGTGAAAACACATTTTTCCTTAAATATTAAAACATGCTCATTAAACTTGCTTTTTACTGTGTTTATACCTCTCCCTTTAGCAGTGCCGCACTGTCTGGTGTGTCTTTTTTTCTCTCAAATAGCCAAACAGCTCTGAAAAGGCAGAAAGCAATTTTACTGTTCAAAACTCCATTATGCCTGAAAAAGAAAAATAAACAAACCTAGAGACAAAACCATTCCCACTGCATTCAATCACCATGATGAGAGAAAACGCACATTTTTGTAATCAAAGCTCTATGAAGCCTTCAAGTTCTGTGACACGTGGATGGCAACAGATTACTGGGTCAATTCACAGGATCTGTGTTGATATTACTCAGTGTGATACCGTGCAAACACGTTTTTCTAAATATTTCCACCGCTTGCCAATTTTCACTGGGGTACCTGCCTATTTTCACCTGGTTGGAATTACCATAGCAAAGAGGCAAAACTTGCATCATCTGGAGTCTGTAGCGGGAGCAGACATCCTCTTCTGGATCCAGCCGCACAAGTGGTAGAGATTACCCTTTGTGTGAGGTAAAATCAGCTGGGCTTGCTCAGATCACCCATGGAATCTGTGGGAGCTAAACCCTTCAATTTTGTCTGAAACAGATTAAGGAACACTAAACCCAACTGCTCTGCCAGCAAAACTATGGGGGCAGTAACTCTGGCAGGCTGAAAGAGAAGAGTAACTGGGAGGTACCGGGGAGAAGAAATCTCTTTCCCTTGCACGGCTGGACCTGGAGGAGGATGTCTGCCAACAAACTGAATGACTCCAGAGAAGAGGAGCAGCTCTGCAGTGTCGGGAGTGGGAGCTTTCCGGCACTGCCCCGCTGTCCTCATACAGACGGACTTGGAGCAGGACAGTCTTGTTCATTCCTGGTCTGAGACAATACCCATTCAAATATATGGAAATATTCCCATTAACACAGTTGCGCTGAACAGCCTTTGGCTACTGCTCTAAGACTGTTGACAAGGGCCAGTAGTTACTGTGGGATCTGTGGTTAAAACTGAAATAATTTCACTGATTTCACTAGGGAAAGAGGCAGGGAGCAGGGTACAGCTGGTGCTGGAAGCAGCTTTGGGCCCTGCCAGTTTGGATGAGGAGTTTGCCTTTGCTCCTGGGGGAGCAAAGTCCTCCGGGTGATGCGCAGCAGCTGTGGTCCCCTCGCACCCCGCCAAGTGGCTGGCACCCGCTGGGGAACCCAGCCCATAATCACTAGCACCTGACATGCGCTAGATTTAATTTCTGACTTGGAGGTGAAATGCAACATAATTACCGAATCTGGTTCGAATTATAAGCCAGTTTGGGTACAGCCTGCAAACTACAGTCCTCTTTGCTAGGCATTTGTCCTCGACAGCTAGAAAGGCTTAAATAAAGTCGCTGCATTGAAGCGAGCCCAGCAACTGCCTGAGCAAATACTGGAGTAAGGACAGTGTAGAGCCCAGCTATCTCCTTCTCCCAAAAAAACATGCGGCAAGGCAGCGGTCAGCTGGAGACTTGGCTGGGGGAAGTGTCCTTCCCACCCTGCCTTCCGTGGGGCAGCACATGAAATCCTCCCCATGGGAAGAAGGCATGCACGGGTGCATACACAACCGTAGCGCAGAGGCTGCCCGCCGCCGCTCCCACCCTCCCGGTGCAGAGACCCAGACACAAGGGAGGCTTCAGGGCTGGCTCTGCTGGGCGCCGCGGCAAGGCTGGGCAGCACGGGGGAAGCAGCCTCCCCTCCTCTTCCACACTGTTGGGACTCTGTGCTTTTTCTCTCTGGGGCAGGTGGGTGCTGGCAGATCACCCTGCAACCTGCAGGGCAAACAGCCCCGGCCCCCGGCTCCAGGGCCATGGCAGAGCCGGGCTGGACCCTCCGACGGGGAGGCAAGATCAGGAAGCACTGGTGCATTGGTAGCTTTCTCTAAGCAAAATCCCTGAATCCCACGCAGCATTTGCAAATCCTGCCAGAAGCTGAGACACGGCACAGGCACTGCAGGGTGTTTATTCCCCACCACCACCCCACTGGCTGCTGTTGGCGGGTACCATTTTGGTGAGGTACCCCAGCATCTTGCTGCTCCTTGACGGAAAGTCACAGAGGCACAGCTGTGCTTGAGTAGTAACTCTCTCCGCAGCAGAGGCCCCTCTGCTATTGATTTCTACCCATTCAGCCCTGCTGTGGTATATAAAGTAGGCTTAGTGTGAGCCGTTTGCACCAGGGCTAGATTTATTCTCAGTGAGCATGGTTGCGCCTGACATTAGAAACATATCTTGCACAGAATCTCATTTTTAACATCCACTATAACATGCTTTATTGTAGTGCGTTCAACAAAGGAAAGGAGGATTTTTGGAAACAAACAAAAAATTAACCCAACATGTTAGAGCAGTTTCTAATGTAGGATACCTGAAAAACTAGAGCTCACCATATGCTAAAAGTATCATATATTTCTTATACCTGTGGGAAAGATTTTTCTCTTATACATGAAATGGACTGTATTACAAACAGCTTGTTAAATGTGTGACAGATCAGCTTGAAACGATGGTTCTTGTACTCTACAGGCCTGCACATTTGCTAATAAACTGACTACATATACAAACAGTCTGTTCCAGGGTTTAAGCTCCTATTACACTGGTTCATGTTTCAACATGCAGCCACTCTGTAGTTTGTGTTTTCAGCAGAACAAGTAAGTGGATGCATATGCATTACAATTCCAGACATCATTCCATACCAGATGTGGTGCCTTTATTTTTAGTACTGCAGGAGTGTCTGCTGACCCTTTCTCACCCCATGTCTAATGAAAGATTGACTGCTCTGGGTTTTCTTATGGTGAATTATATATTAGAGGACAGTGGATTTAAAAATTAATTCAAGAGTAATTTAGGGATGACTGCACATGGAATTATTTGGCCAACAGATGAAAAATGAAAATTTCACTACAAAGAAAAAAAATTGTAGAAGTGTCAAATTTTAATCCAATTTTCGATAAAGAATGATCATGTTCTGAGACCCTTCTGAGGACTGCAATTAATCATTCAGAGTGATACCCCTTTTCCACTTGCTATGCAAGCTCCCCTCTGAGCCAAAGCACCATCCGTGCTCCTCTGAAGCAGGGATTCATGTGCTCAGTCAGTAAAATAAATTAGCACTGTACCAAATGGCTCCAAATTCAGGAAAACACAATGGCTGAAGCACACACTTAGGTGAAAAGAGGCACAGCTATTGCATGGACTAAAAGAGAAAAAAATGTAGTACCACTTCTAGCCAGATTTACAGCTTCTACGAAGGCTTGTAACTTTTTAGGCAAATGAGAAATGAATCAAAAGCCAGAAAATGGATCTCTCTCATTTGAGGCTGTGTTAAATTTTAATGGCAGTGCCAGATGTAATACAGACACCCCTGCTTCACTAAATCAAAAGGAAAACACAAAATTGACTAAATTTTATCTCATATGTTTAAGTGTTGTGGGATTTTTATATTAAACCAAATAAGAAGAGAAGACTCTAATGAAAAGCAAGCTAACAAGATGGATGCTAGGAGCTCACCTTACTGAGTAAGGAAACAAATTTTGCAAAAAAAAGAATCAATAATTCCTTTTAACTAGTAAAACATATTGGTGTAAACAAGACTGTACTAAATAAACCCCTCCACTTGTCATGATTTCAGTGATATAGTCCCGTGTTTATTCTCTTTTAGTGTAAGTATTTTAATATTGCATAATTTTTATTGTTTGTAGTAATCCTTCTTTTCTGGACGTAACGTGCATGGAGGATGAAAAGAGGAAAACAGAGAAAATACACTGTATTCTTCAACTGTCAGAATGATCTCCAGAAATAATTTTTCTGTATTCTCATATCCACAATTCTTTTTTTTTTTTTATTTCAGTTCTTAAAAATTAGCAGTGCCTATTTTTCAAAGTGGTGAATGAACTGTAGAGAATGAAGCCTCACGCAAATGGAACTGTAAGCTGAAAGGAATTGAATAAAATTGAATGCACTTTCCATTGTGGAACATAGAAAATTTAAAGGCCTTGCTGCAACGTATGAATAGTACTGAGCACATAGAATATGTTAACGACAAATTAACTGGGCAACCATGGATGCAAGATAAAAATTGCGTCAAATCAAGGGTTGCAGCCTGCAGGAGCAGAGCAGCTAATCTGCATAAGCACTCCCTACCTCCCTCTCCGTTTTATACCTTTCTCTGGCTTGTTACCTTATTAGAGAGGAAAACATTTAAAAAGGGACTCCTGCAGGCTGACTGATTTCTTGCTGAATCAGCCAGCTTGCTACTGAATTGATTTCTACATCTTCCACCTCATGAAAGCTAGAAAATGTTTTTAATTGAACATGCCCTTACTTTACAGAACATGCTGGTGCAGAAGAGAAAAGGCTGAGAAAAGCAAAAAATGCATCCTGTATTTATATACCATAACGATGATGAGGTCTTTTATATATTGGAAATGAATGGTTATTTAATATGTGTTATTTACCAAAAGGCAATGTATATACCATTAAATGTATGTAACAGAAGCATAAATGCAGTAGCATTTAATTTTGAAAAATAAATGGAATCTAGTGGGGGGGGAAGCATTGAATAGGGATGTGCTGTAAATGTACGGTGAATAAGGCCCTGTTCTTCCCATGATCAGACAGCAATGACACTGGAAATTGTTTTGGCAATAAGATCGCTAGTTTTCAAATTGATCTGCTGAAGTTCAAATACATGTATTTTCACTGTGCTAGCAGGAGAAAAGTAATTTTGCTAACTCTGTTTTAATGGATTTTTTTCAGCCAAAAATTATAGCCAAAAAAGTCTTGTTTGAGTTTTTAAATAAAAAAACATGTAACAAAAATCTTTTCTCAAGTTGTACAAGATGTATAGGAGGTCTATTATTTATAACCTTATGATAGTTGTGTGGAAATCAGGAGTTTCCCTATATATCCAAAGCAATTTCTACTGGGAGACCTGGTCTCCGATACTGTCCTAGCCCAAAGTTAACATAGATTTTAACTGAGAAGTCCTAGAGTTTGGATTTATTACTACCAAAATTAACATCTTCTATCATTATTTGGAAGTTTAGTATTCTTGGATGAAAGCATAGGTACTTATTCAGGAATGTACTGACCTCTGCAAAGTACTCTGGAAAGAAAAAGAAAAGATTGGATAAGTGGTCAGTCCTACAAAATTAACATTTACCGCATCTTAAATGCTTTGAGACGTAACATCATCTACTAGGACGAGCTCAGGGCAAGGAGCCAGGAGTTCCCAAGTTTTATTCCAGCCCCTGCTACCAGCCCACTGTGTAGCCTTGGGAAAGTTTACAGCATGGGGGATAATGATTACTGAGCTGTTGCCTCATTGACCTAAGCTTTTGTATTCCTTTCTTGGCTTTTCAGTTTTTATCCCAATCCGTAAGTTTACGAGGCAAGGACAGTACCTGACTTCATAAGCAAGTATTCTGGGAGGGATATAAATCTCCAGGCTTCAGGGCATAAGCCAGCCTGTAATGCTAAACAAGGGAAACTTAGCTTCCAGGCAGATTATCTCCAAACTGCCAGCTGTAGTGTTTCTTTGTCTGAAGCAGCTGGTACTGACCACTCTTGGAGATAGGGTACTAGGAGAGATGGATCACTGGTTTGATCCAGTATGGCAATTCCCAGGCTCTTCTACAGTGCCAATTATATTACTGGCAGTCAATAACAATAATAAGATTACCGAGAGGAATTTAACTAATGAGATCAAATAAAGAATCAAAATTTGGTAGGGAAGGGAAGGTCCGTTGTATTGCCAGATGTCCAAAACATATTGAATCAAAGGAGGTTGGTTTTTTTCCCCCCATGGTAATTTTAAATACAGCTTTTCAAAGTTTCTACTTTTGGAGCCTTCTAACATGATTTTAGTGAGATCGGTCGTTGCATAAAATAAAGCTTGAGAAGGAGTGTGACATATAATTAATGGAAGTGAAGGAGAAGTGGGAGGAAGGAGTAGAAAGTTTGTGAAAGTTTGCAGGGTAGAAGTGTGCAGATTGGGAAGTGACGGATAACACTGAATTACATAAGAAGCCACAAATGGGGAGGCAGGAGAAAGAGGAAACCTTGCCTCACTGTCCTCAGAGTACATTATACAGTGTGTTTCCCTAACAGAGTCTGGGAATCAAAATGATGCCAACAGTTAGCAGCCAACATCTGAGAGCTGCAAAGCACTGAATTCCCTCTGATACGAGTGGACGTTCAGAGGTTGTGAGTACTAGAAAGATTTAAGCTTTGATTAGGGGCAGCGGCTTTTGCTTTGCTTTACTTCCCTAATAAATTCTGTTCGTGGAAAAGATAGGGAGCCCTGACTCTGCTGGAGCTGCGTTAGTCCGTAGGTTAGAGTACTGCGATCCCAGATGGCTGAAGCAACGCCAGCTGGTAGCACTTGGACAAAGAGTTCAGTCTGATGAAACACAGCCTGACAGCTGGTATCAGATGCTGGAGAACTGTAAGTTTCACTGAACGTGTTGCTATTGGAGTCATGACAAAAATTTCAAGGGAGGAAAAAAAAATTAAATTTGAGAGACATTAGTAGAGGATCTCATCTGCATTGAAAGGAGAGCTCAGCCATGCTTTGCTGATGTTGCCAGCTGAAGAGTTGGCCTGATGTTTCTAAGGGCCTGTTTACACTACCATATAGTAGGAACTTAGTATGATTTCTTGTTCAGAGGAACCATTGGCAGGTTCCAAAAACAAGCCTAAACTCGAGGCCATTAGCTTGTTTGCTAAAAGCTGGATCCAATTGCATCACAGTGTTTTGGCAATGGTCTCTTACTTGCTTTCAGTTGTAGTGCTGAAGGGACAAAAAGTCAGGATTCAAACTTTGTAAGGATTTACAAATTAAAAGCCAACAATTTTGACAGCCCCTACAGGTTGACCAGAAGAGCAGGGAGCCATATCGTAAAGGGACTCCCTTGCCTGGGGATGCAGCTGCATTTTGTGGCAACTGAAGTGTGGACCTCCGTCAGGTGTAGACTTGAACAAACTGCATTGTGGATAATGAAACTTAGACATGTCCGTGAGACAAAAGACAACTTTGAAAGATAAGTCTCTTGGCTAGGTATAGGTGGAAAGACAACCTCACATTTGACTGCCACTGTGCCCTGACCATCAGCACTTAGGAATCCAGGGTACCCTCGGATTACTTTCTTTGCCCATCTGTGTCAGCAGTTTCTGGGTACCTCGCACTTAGAGGTCCCCACCCCAGTGCCAATTTTTCTGATTTTGGACATATCTTCAAAGACTCTCCGTCTTTCCTAAGCAGCCTATTGCATATTTAAGCATATTGCATATTCACAGCTGTAGGTCTGGGGTTCCTCCCACCTTATTTTTGCAGTCTAAAAATTAGGCATCAAATCTAAGCTTGTCATCTGGGCTTTCTCAATAGCTAGTGGAGATAGTAAAACACAACTGGAGTAGGTGGTATGAATTGTCATTGCGAGATGCCAATTGCTCTCCTTTAGGTATAGAAGAGAGTATAAATGGCCTTCTCAGAGCAGATGTTGTTAGTGTTTGTTTAGTTAAAGTCTGGGCAGGTCAATCCCACTGTGTTTGAGATTTTAAGACATATCTCTCTTGGCATGATTTGTTATCTAGGTTAGGTGTGTCCCCATTCATCATGTCACTGAGGTGACTCCTGTTTGCCAATAGCTAAGTCTTTCCTTGCATTGTAGGAAAAACAGCATCTTACTTAGGACTGAGAATCTAGTGGCAGTTCTGAGCCCTGAGATATCTATGCCCTTTTGTGGATTTATCTCTAAATACCAAGCAAACAGGGCCTAGGAATTCTTAGAGCAGACTAAAAGACTGGATGTAAAGAGAACCATAAAAATGGGTGTCCACACTGATGCACCAGGCACCTCCCTGTCACACACGATGGTCTTGCATATAAACTCAGTAACAAAACTGTTTAAAAAAATGGAGTGTGGTGGGTTAACTTTGGCCAAGGGCCAGACACCCATCCAGCCACTCTCTCACTCCCCCTCCTCAACAGGACAGGAGGAGCAAACAGGATGAGAAAGCCCTTTGGTGGAGATCACTTAACAATTGCCATCATGGGCAAAACAGACTCCACTTGGGGAAAAATAACTTAATTTATTGCCAATTAAAATAAATTCAGGTAGTGAGAAACAAAAGCAAGCATTAAACCAACACCTTTCCTCCCCCCTTCCTCAGGTTCAATTCCAGACTCCTCTCCCTTCCCAGAGGGCACAGGGCGGGTGGAGGGGGTTACAGTCAGTACACAGCGCTTCCTCTCTGCTGCACCTTCCCTGTCCCACCTTTCCCCTGCTCCTGTGCAGGTGTTCCATGTGGGCTGCACACAGCAGGGAAAACCTGCTCCTGTGTGGGCCCTCCATGGGCTGCAGCTTCCTTTGGGGCACATCCACCTGCTGTGCAATGAGGTCCTCTGTGGTCCATAGTGTGGATATCTGCTCCACCATGGTCCTCCATGGGCTGCAGCTTCCTTTGGGGCACATCCACCTGCTGTGCAATGAGGTCCTCTGTGGTCCATAGTGTGGATATCTGCTCCACCATGGTCCTCCATGGGCTGCAGGAAATATCTGCAACGGAGCTCCTCCTCTTGGGCAGCAACACCCAGTACAGAAAGCAACAATGGAAAGACCTTCCACCTAGTAACTGTAAACATGCTTCTGTTCACATGTTTGGCTTTCAAAATTTCCCTTTCGAAAGTTGTTTTCTAATTCATTTTTTCTCTGCTTTTTCATCTTTTCCATTTGGCCTCAAAAATAAAGGGTGGAAGACAAATGGCACACCACAAAAGGAGAAAAGCAGGCAACTTATAAAAATGAAAGCCTTCAAAAGCAAAGTGTTTTGTTTTACAGTTTTGCCTAAAAAAATAAAATAATAAAAAAATTAAACTTTTTCCCAGAAAGGATCCTATATTCAAAAGGTTAAGGTTGTTTTCAATGTGTTATTATAAAGAAACCAACAAACCAGCCTTACAAAACAAAATAATGGATGATATTGGGGAACCTTTTATATCCTTCTTTAAGAGTGTCGTCAGACCAAAAGGGCAACCTCATTCTTCTTCCAGAGCTCTAAGGACAAGGATGCTTTAATTTTCCTTGATGGAATCTAAAAGCAATGAGATAGTATCCAAGAGCCAATCTTAGAAAAACAACAGCAAAATGCTTGCTCTCTTTTCTATCTATATTTCATAATTACTCAGAATTACTCTAAGTCAATAATCAATGCCATTTATTCCAGTGAAAATTATTTAATGGCGTAGAGCCATCAAGTCGTAACTCATTCAATAAGTTGCATGCACTTCCTCTTTCCCCTGTCCCTCTCACTGTTTGTCACATACACCCGCTGCGTAATGTTTCAAATTAAAAGGAGAAATTGAGGGCAGGAAGTGTATTACTTGCACATCAGTTTATTAAAACCCTTATTTTCATTGGTGCTTTTAAATGCTGTCTTGACTGGAATAAAGAACTCTGGCATAATTTTTGTTCACTTAAAGAAATGAAATATTTATTACTTTAATTACTGAATGGAGTTATTTAACTGCATTTTCCTTATTTTTCACCTTTTTTCTCTAGTGAAATACATTTATTTCTTTTTTAGTTTTTTTTTAATTTTATTTTTCTATTTTTGCTAATCACAGTGACTATATGGGAACCCTTGTGTTACACTACACAATTTTATCAGCACAGAAGCCTAGCTGAAAAAGCGGTAACAAAAAATGAGGTGCTAACACAGCAAATCAGCACTTAGCAGAGCTCCTTTATTCAGTGCAATTAAAAGAGCCATCGTTTTTCTTACCACTGCTTGGCGGTGGGCATCAAGCTGCCACTTGGAGAGATGCCAGCAGCACGCACCATTGACTACCCTTCCAGCAGATGCGCAATTTACCAAAGTACAGGACTGAATGAGGTGAAAATGGAAGCAAAAGCCGAGCAGACCAAGAGAAATCAGCATTCACCTTTTGCATTGCTAAAGTCCTCGGCAGGGAAAGGTGGGAAGGACCCCCAGATCTGCCAGGGAAGGGGGCAGGGAGCATGGCACTCTGGAAGTGCATTATCAGAGAGAAGAGCAGACTGCAAGCAGCAGCAGGAAATTCAGCTTCGGGAGATTTATGAGCAGTGGTGTCCAGAAACCCAGTGAGGAGCCTCTTGAACTGCAGAGCTGTGTTAGGAGAAGCTTATTCCCTCCCTCTTCCTCAGCATGGGCACGCTGGGCAGGTGCTAGGACGTTCTGATGTCTCGCCTTGATTTATTTATTTGATGAAAAATAATGAAAGGGATGATCCTCAAGAGTCCTTGGAGATTCCATTAACTCTGCAAATTGAGCATATTGATAAGTTGGTGATTATTCTGAAATGAACTAGAGAAAGTGAAAGGAAAAATGCTTGTAGGAAGGGCCTGTTTAATGCACAGAGATTTTAAAGTGTAGGTAATATTTCAAGTGTATCAAAATACAGTAAAAAGACCAGGGGTTAATTATACTGGCATGATAGTTGGAACCACATTATTATAATTCTCTTGGAAAGCACTGTGGAGCATATGGAGTGAATGAGGGGCCTATGTGTGCATAATAAGTTCTGTATGGGGATAAGATGAAGGAGCAAGAGCTCTCTTGTGTGTAAGAGGCACTAAATAAGGGGAAGAAAATGATTTAACTACTTGATGGACTAACTTCGTATGTAGCAACACATTCAAGGTGCCCTATCCTTTAAGCAACAACATACATAAATTCACTCGCTGCCATGATTCATCTTCATTGCACACAGCAAATACTACTACAAATAGTCTACAGAGCACATGCTGGAGAGTTGGCTGTTCCTAGACATGCTCACATTGCATCAGAAACTTGATATTTTGTGCTGTGCAGAACTGTTAAGCGTTTATATTACAAGTTTGCTTCCCTGCTACTACATTTTTCCGTTGTTATTTCTGAATAGATTTTGGTGTTTCCAGTTCTCAAGTCACTGGATTTTTTGTGCAGGGATCTGACCGCCTCTTAGAGGATCATCTCAGTAATGGAGAGCAAGAGAAGACAAAAGACGCCCTTGAAGATACTCCTCAATTCCAAAAGATTCTGCTGGTGGCTTTGAAGGCTGGGTGTTTGCTCACTTAGCTGAAAATTAATTTTAATCATCTAACAATAATGCTGTAAGAAGAAGTTTTGACATCAAACTTAGACTAGGGGACTAATTTGTAGACAGCTAAAGATAGGTGTAGTGAATCCAACCCAAAAGACTGTTGCTTATTTAAAAGAGGTGAAATTACACTGGAAAAAGAATGCAGAGAGAATTCACAGGGGAAAAAAAACCAAACCATAAAGTGAGTCTTCTGCCTAATTTCCACTCAGTATGGTGTGTGCTGAGCAGAACAGGGCCTTTAGCTCATGAAGAAATTATGCTACTAATAAATAGTAAATTACTCGGGAGATAAGAAAAGTAGCCCAATTCTGTAGGTGGAGCTCTGAACTACGGTCCAGTTCTACTTTTAGTCCAGTGCACCTAAAGGTTTTTAAACCTTTCAGCGATGGGATCATATAATTAAATATTCCATGGTGTGAGATAGAGCAAAAGTGTGGAATTAAGGTAACAAAAGCCACCTGGATATTTTTTTTTTCTATAGAGTGACTGGCATTGTTTCTCTTATATTGTTTTAGCAGAATTGTTGCATGCGCTAACTAATTAGAATAAGGTGTAGAAAGGCAGTAAATGCACAGTGTTCACTGAAAATATTCACTGAGCTTTGCCAAATTAATCTCATATGCCCAATTTTTAGAATTTATAATACATTTGGGACTATATTTCCACTTTTCCTTTAATGTCTGCATTTGCTTTCACCTCTAATGAATTGAGGGTACCAATATTAATACTTTAACTGGTAAAATTCTTCATTTACTACATTTCTACTATAAATTAGAAAAAATCCAAATACTTTAGAAACTAAAAGCTGGTACACAAACTCACTGTGTAGCTAATGTCACTTCTAGGAATCTTTTGGTGATGCCTACCTGTAATTGACTTAATCATCCATTACAAAAAAAAAAAAAAAGAACAAGAAATTGAAGTTGTTTATAAGAGTGCACCACATAAAGGAACCATTTTCAGCAGTTTATCAGAGTTGCATTTGGGCACATGATTCTAACAGCCATGAAAAGGCCATCTGATTTTCCAAACTATGTGGCACACATTCACTTCAGTAATAAGATTCTTCATAAAATCAGTCTCAATACAAGCAGTAAATAGTGTTAAAAAAATTTCTTTAACAGAAAGTAAAATAACAGTCACCCCTTGGTAGAAGACTTTCAAGGCTCAAGAACTAAAAGTCTTCCTCCAAACTCAGTCCTGTCTCTTATTGAGAGAATGGGGAAGCAGAAGATAAGGCATAGGGAGTATATTTTAAAACATTTAGGTATTTACAAACATTTAAAAGCTAATCACTGACCTAAAAGTTGATGTTGTCTAGGTATCAGCAGTTACAATAATGCATCATTATTTTGTGTAAACAAGTCATTACACTTAGAGTTATAGCTACTGCATCACATCAGTACTGAAATACTATGTCCACTGGAAATACTATAATGAATTTGGCAACAGATGGGCAAATAAATTAGAGACTGGAAAATAAGGGGGTAAATAAACTCAACCTGTTCGGCTAGATGAAGAGAAGGATGAAAAGTAACTTGATCACAGTGTATACGTAGTTATGCTTGGAAACTGAAAATAATTAGGCAAGGGCTTTTCAGCCTTACTGACAAATGTATATTTATCTAACCTCAACTTTCAGCCAGTGTCTGGAAGCTGTTCCTTTTGTAAGTCAGAAGCTTTCCAGTGATTGGAAGCTGAAGTTAAACAAATTCAATCTTGAAATAAGCAATTTCTTAACAGAGAAAGTAATTAAAGATCAGAACATGCCGTTGCTTCACATGAAGATGGTGAATTCACCATTAGTTTAAAAACTGTTGTAAAACAGGGACACATTAATCCAGCTTCTGAAAGAAATTGTGCAGCCTGTGGGAAATGTTGAAGAGAGAGGACTGGCATATGTATTTGCTACAGGCTCTCTAATGGATTCCTTGTTATTGCAAGGATACAAGGCATTAATGGAAACTTTAGTCTGTCTTGCTCCTCTGAAATGCTTTCATCTTACTCAAGTTCTCAGGCTTGAGTAGATAGGGATAAGAGGATGAAACTCAGTGGCTTCTGAGTATCGAGGTTAGAGTGCATCCCTCTGGACTTTCAGGCAGTGAAATGATAGATGTGAGAGGTCTGCAGCAGCTTTACAGGGAATCCCTTTATGCCTGAGCCTTTGCACAAGCTGCATGGTACACTGCTCCAGCAGGCCCACCACTGGTGGTGTGGCCAGATGTCACCTGGACCTTCCAGATAGAACTGCATTCTGGGGTGCCTAAGCATGTACCAGGTTTAAATGTAACTAGGATACCTACCATTCCTCTTTACCCTGTCCACCAACGGGCATCTCATGGGTGCCCAGCTGGATACATGCACCCTTGGGGATCAGGGGGGCACATTTTCATAAATATGAAAACAAAGATGAAAATGAAAGCAAGGGGTTGGAGAGAGGAAGCTGAAGTTTGTTCTGTTGTAACAACTGGAGGCCAAACGGGAGGCACCCTGTTACATACAGTGAGACTAGTGCTTAGATAAGCAAAGGAAATGGGGGAAGAAAACAGATGTGAAGTGCCTTTCCCAAGATCACACAGCCATCCAGCTGGGAGCTCGGCTGACCAGCTGAAGCTGTCCCTGCTAGTCCAGAGCCTATGCATCCTCCAGCATCTCTGGTGCAAGCCACTGAGTTGAAATATATTTATAGTTATGATTCTTGCAAACAGAAGTAGTCAAGGAGAAAATGTAATTGTTTGCATCAGCTAGTTTCCATACCTGCATAAAACAATCATTAGAGGCCTCAGGAAAGATATCCTGACCATTATTAATTCACAGTAACGATACACTGATGACATAAATACAGGGAAATAATTGATAGTAATTGTGCATATGAAAATTTTGCCCTCCCTCCTCCCTCTCTCTGGCATCTTTTGTTTGGCTTTTAGTGTAAATAATTGGTTCTGTTGTCTAAAGCATATACCCTGTTTATTGGGTAGGTGTATAAACCAAGGCTCCAGATGTCAGATCAGGACCTCCTTGTGCTTCTTCCTCCCTGGTAAGTGAAAACATTGAAAAGAAGGCAATAACAACAAAAGAAGAATCCAGCAGAAAGACTGTGTTCAGTGGTCCTCTGTACACCCTTACCTTACACCCTTCCTCTGTACACCCTTACTGTAAGTCGCATACAAGAACATTTGTAACACATGCCCCTAGCCAAGGGTAGCGACTGGCAGGCATTCCCAATGTGCTGTAATGGGCCACAGCTCTCTGGAAAAGTGAGATTTCATCTTCACAGCTATGCTGAGCCAAAGCGAGAGCTGGAATCAGAAATGCTGTCAGCCACTCTGAACTCCTCTGCTTTGGCATGGTAACACACTAACTCAAGGTATTGTGAAAATATTACTTTTAAGTATAAAAGCTTGGTAAGCTGGCTAGAGTAACAAGCAACATGACACTGTCTCACTGTCTCTTTTCTCATTATTTTTAGAAACCCCATTTTAGAGAGCCAGAAAGACATCTTTAGCCTAAACTGTGAACATGCTGCTACACTGTCCTGTTCAGCACCCAAGCCTTAAGGACAGTCAGTTCCTTAGCTTTTCAGAAGTATATTTTAACTCTACTATTCAGCTTGAGTAAGGAGCCTCCATAACCACACAGAACCCAGCTAGGGTTTGATCTGTACAACCACCTTTCTCTGAGACAGAGGAAAGAAGAGGGAAGTTTAAGGAAGTAAACTTTTCAGCCTATATTGAAATATTAATCTATAGCTTCTTGGCTTCTATGGTCTCACTAATTTAGTACCAAAGCATCCTGGATGCACCCAGAGAAATGAGCTCTGCTTCCTAGAAGCAGCGAGGGCAGCTGTAGCAGCAGCATGGGAAGGGGACCGCAGCATCTCTGTGTTGCTGCCTGGTGCTGCCTGGGTCGCTCCTGCTTTGCTTTGCCCAAGCGGGCTATGCTGGGCTGCACTGGGCTGGGCTGGTGTGGGCTTTGGGGAAGAAGGCTGCATTCCCGCATGCCCAACCCCTGCCCACCTGCTGTCCACGCACTGCATTGCAAGGGCCTGACGGGAACTCCGGAAAAGGTATTAATAGGCTATCTCGGAGTAAGGGTCAACAGAGGAGCACACATACTGCTTAAATTAGTGTGCTATATTTACAGCAAGAGTTGCAAGTTTCAGTCACTGGAAGCCTCTTGAAAAGAAATGTGGCCTCTATGCCCATGACAAATCATTATTTCTTTCCCTGAAGTTATAAGCATGGACAACCAGAGTAATGAGTTATCAGACATTTTATACTGCGATTATTTCTGTGCTTCTTTTTAAGGATGTGGTGTAAAACCCTGACTGATCTCAGTAGGAGATTAGATAGAACAATGCAAAATATTCTAAAAATTCCGAATAAAGTCATCCCTCTGTCATGAATAAACACATAAGCATGCCTAAGAGAGCAATTATTTTTTTCATACATGTGATGGAAATAAATTGTGTTAAATGCACCAAGTGAAAATAGGTGGAGATAATTCAGCACAAAAGTAATTTAAAACTTTTATTTTTCAGATTCCACAAAAGCAAAAGTCTTCTAATCCTACTCTATTTTAACACCCAAGAATCAATACTAGAATCTCAGTGGACCTTGTGGGTTTAAAATTAGCTAGAGGAGTGCAGGCTCTGCTCTTCATGCCAGGGCAAACCAGCATCCAAACTGGCAAACATTGCTGCTTCCACAGCTGGGTGAGTAGCACCATGGTGAAAATACCACGAACACAAACATTTGCATGTGAGGAGATACTGTAGCTACAGTTTTGCAAATAAAATGCCAGTATCACTCTTCTATACCTGCTCAATAACCAGCTCTGGAGGATATGTTTCTAGCCACATAAATAAGTTTTTTTAGCTCATGGGGGAAAACTGGCACTTTTGGATGATGTATACAAAATAGATTACTTGAGACAATCTTTGACCACACTTAAAGTGTAGATAAAGGAAAGTAAATGGAAATTAAAATAGAATGGTAGACAGCTTTCAGTTTGGAAAATTTGAGCCCTTTTTGTTTTTACAGAAGTAAGCTGCCACTGGAATTTCATAAAATAACTTATCAGTTCTCCAGCATTCTCCACCTGGGCATCTCAAACTTTGTCCATTTTGTGGTGCAGAAAGACAATAATGTCATCATTTCAAGCGGTGGGAAGTTAAGCTCCAGAAGCTCAGACAAAGTTTGACTTTTCAGTCTTTGGCAGGATGTGGAAACAATCCTTATGTGCAATTTCCTCTTCTATAGCTTGGCCTTTCTCAATGTAAACCAAGAGAAAACCAAGCCCAAATTTCCTCCCACTAAGGAATATGCATGAGCTTATCTGAGAGCAGGCTATGCTGCTATTCTTTTTATAAGAAATAGCTCAGGCCACACCTAAATACCAAGCAATGAACATTTGTGGCATTTGAGCAATTAATTTCCCAGACAACATTTCTGATGGTGAATGGCAGAGGATGTTGTGCGGGGTTTTTTCTCTCTCTCGTCTTCCCCCACCCCCACTGTTGGTCTTTGCTGCTGTCTTTATCATACTTTGTACGATGGCATGTCTACTTTGGGAAATGTTGATTCCAGTGTGGGTGGATGGAAAGAGATCTGCCAGAGGGTGCAAATTTCAAATTGCTGCCACGGATACACCCTTCTGTGCTGTGTTCTCAAGATACCAGAAAAAGTCTCTAAGGAATGCCTGGGGCTTGACTCTCGGCATAAAGATAGACTTCTACACCACACATTTTTCTTTCAATATTAAGGAAACAGACAGTGTAAATACAGCTAATGAATTCAAATTTACTTAATCACTTATTCATAGAGGAGGCCATTATGAAATCCTTACTGGAAGTGGTGAAATATTTGTATATTTATCCCACTGACCCCATTATTGGGCTCGGAAAATTGTTTAAAATGCTGCTTCCAAGTCAAGGTGACTCACCATTGGTGATCTTTACACTAAAGTCAGACTACATAATTTTAAAATATTGATAAGCACAATGTGTAAGAAGTATTCCAAAGTAGGGTGTAATGCTTACCACTGTAAATGTCAGACTTTGTTATGTGAAATATATGAGAAATGGAAACACCGGGGAAGTAAAAAATTTGTGTCTAAAATAATGTTAGTAATGATGACATACCACATCTACCTCAGCAAATAACATGCTTTTCTCAGACGAGAAGAGTGCCTGTCTCTAGCTGGGTAAACTGATTACTCAGTTTCTGGTTCCCTGCATATCTGTCCTTATTAAAAGGAAGTGCAGAAGTTCAGCTGGATATGTGCTGTAGCCTCTGCTACAAACAGCTACTCTGTTTCAGGGGGGGAGAGGGAGCTAATGCAAGGAGGAAAATGAAGATACCAGAGACAGAATATTTATAGTAAAGTATTAACTCAAGAAGTCACTTGCTTAGGAAAAGTTTTGCTTATATATAAAAAAAAAAAAGAAAAAAGAAAAAAATTTACATCCCTGTTTAAGGTCTTTATTCCCTCAGTGTGGTATAATACAGACTCCCAAGTGGATGTTTTACTGGAGTTCTGAGTAGCCTACAATGTCTGTGTGTATTTAACATTTTGTACAAGAAAACTGTTGGCTGATGTAACTGCTTCATCTTCCTTGAAGTATGGCTAGACCAGTAGGTCTAGTCTGCTTTCCATTGTATATGTGTGTGTGTGTGTGTGTGTGTGTGACCTAACATAGTACTTATAAGAAAACTCAGCTAACTCATAGTTTCTGTTCATCAGAGCAAGATGTAAACAGCAAGGGAATAAACAGGTCTGTCTGCTTATCCTGAACCCTATTGCACACCCAGGCTATGTCACTTAGGCCCATCAACCTTCTTTTCCATGGATACTAACTTATGTTATGCCTTCCTCCCAACAGGCACACTTAATCACTGCACATGCATAATGATTAGAAATCGTGGGACTTGATAATAATATAGGATGGAGTTGCTTCCACAAATTACTGCTTGGAGTAGTGCACACTGCTCTAAATCAGTGTATTTATGTGATACAGAAGAAGAAAAAAAAAAGTGAATGCATGATCTATGTCAGGGATTTAAAAAATAGCATTCTTCTTCTATGAAGAAATCATAGAAATGAGATTCATCAAAGCTTAGGCATCAGTGCTCTATGTTTATTAGCTGAATTAGTGCTATATGCTCGTTACTGAGAGAGAGGGACAAGACATATTATTTTCTTTCCCAAAGAACCCAAGGTCTTCTGATATCAGGACACTTTCAAGGCTGTGTTAGACTCCAGGAAGTCTCAAACAAGTGTAAAATCCATATTCGTGTAAATATGGTGTTCCCCTCCCAAAGAAAATAGCCAGAGATTCTGATACTACGATTGGTATTATGTGAACAATGTATTAGGCAGCTGTATGAAGTGTCTTCCCTTCAATAAGCTAATCAGAACCATGGGTCTTGCAGAGCAGATGTCTCTGTTTGAATGCCTTGTGCTCATTGTTATTTATTATTCCACTAATCTTTGTGGAAAACTTTATCATTAGTAACTGTATATTTAGAATCACTGGCAAAATTGTTCTAGAGAACCAGGTTTGACACTGGTTCTGGCAGAACTCTACCAGTAAGCTCTCTCTTTGATGATGGTTTGCCATAGACAGCTACTTTTTCAAATGTCAACCAATTATGAATTCATTTACTGTGAGCTTTCTTGACATAATTCAATGCCATATTTATTTTACCCCAGGAAGCAAAAAATCCTGGCATAACTCTAAGCGCGTTATGTCTACATAGGTTCTTTGTCAACCAAACTTGTAATCTCATCAAAGAATGAATTCAGGTTTTTGTGACAAGACCTATTTTCCATTAGATCATGTTGGCTGGCATTAAATATATTCTGATCCTTCGATTCTTTATTAATTGAATTCCATACAACCCTTTCCATTATTCTGCTCTCACTGGTATCAGAGAACAGACTAGTAGTCACCTGAGCTATCCTGCTCACTGTCTTTGATAAAATACCGACTGCTTTTTGTACTTTTTTTATGAGAAACATTCTGATATTCCTTCACTGAGACTCTTGCCAATTTTTCTTTCAATTTCAAGCTACTTAAACTCACTTTCTCTCTCCTAAGCACTTGGTTGAAATCTGTTCAGCAATGCAAAACAAAAAATAGTAAAAACACATTATATCTGACATTGCACAAAAGCCATGAGAAATTGCAAACACTGCTTGACTTGCAAGGCAAAACACAAGGTGGCAAGGTTGACCCGTATTGACAGCAAACACTAGGAAAACTCTTGGCAACACAGGCCTATCTTTTTTACTTCATAATGAAATCCCCGAAGAGGTCAATTTTGTGCTGTCTGGCTTCATTGCAAATGCTTCACACAACTCTATTGCTAATTCTCTACATGTCATTTCCATACTGCAAAGATTGTCCAGGTTATGGACAGTGACTTCCATCAAATCTCCAGTCCTAAAAGTAGGAAATCCATTTAGGTCTGGTCTACATGAAGAAATTGGCCATCACAGTGACTTTATTCCAGAGGAATTATTCTGTTCACAATGCAGGGCAGAATAAAAATGATTTTTAGTCCAGAAGACAGTACTGTCCAAGAGCTGTAACAGTGGGGCTTCCCTGCCAAAGCAGAGGCACCAGGAGCCTGGGAGGACAGCAAGGCCAACTGGGTAGGGTATTCACTGACTTGGGCCCCATCTCACAGCCCTCACACAAGGTGAGCAGAACAGGGCTATCACAGTAACCCTGGTCAGCTGAGAGCCCAGTGATGTCCAGGCAAATCGGTAGTGGCAGAACCGGTCCAAGATCAAGCCAGGAAGCCAAGTGAGCAAGGCCAGGTCCCAATCAGCAAGGTACACATCTAGGCACAACACGCCTCCGCTGTTCCTCAGGCAAGGACCAAGGTGAGGGCTGTGCAGCTCCTGAGCCAAGGTGAAGTGGCTCCAGACAAAGCTCCTCATAGCCCTTTCTCACACTTAGCTTTTTTTCCGATGTTACACAGCTGCATGGTATCAGAGCTGACCATGCCAGAGGGGGTGAGGACACAGGGCCTCCTGGTGGGCTCAGAGCTCCGGCAAATGCTTGTACACCAGGCTATGCTATAACAGCCATTGTAGAATATCTTGTTCTATGACTGACGGTTTCAATATCACGGCAAAGTCTGACTTAGTAGCTAGTTAACATTCTTGTAATACTTTACTTCTGCCACTCTTTCAATGAAGATGTCTCAGTGGAGAAGATTCTTTAGGTCAGTGCCTGTAGTTGTCTAATGCAAGAACAATTTAATGCGCTATGTCTAACTCTCACTTGTGTAACGTGTGGCTGTGTCACTGGATTTCAGCCGGAGCAAGGAACTCTGTACCAGAGTCCCGACCATCTCCCCTCCATCACGAAGGGAAGTTTTGATTGGGATTGTGAAATTTCACTAAAGTTTCTAAATCTGTTTTCTTAAGCATTCTCAGAAGCTCTGCTTTCATGTGAAACAGAAAAAAGCAATACTTAGCATGCTTCCATCAACAGGTTAAAAATCCTTCTTTCTTTCTCACTGGAAGAAGATTACAATTTCACAAAGTTAATTCTCCACTGAAAAAAAAAAGATTTAAATATAATTTTGTAGCATAAAAGGATTTGCTAGAGCCACATCTGGGATGTGTTCAAGCCGTTGTGAGTGATCCAGTTGTCAGAACTTAACAAGTTACCATTTGTCATCTGAGCTACAACAATGGCTCATCTGCATGCTTCTCATCCTTGCAAAAACAAAGAGAAACCAAAGAAGAAGTTTATGCTAATAGATTTTATTTCACAAGTGCAGCAGGCACAAGGCAAGCAGCTCACATAGACTCATGTACTGTGGATGTCTGATAAGCAATAGTTTGCCAACTTGTGGTAACTGAACTACTTATAATTGTATGAACATATGCTATTATGTATGTTTGATTTTATCAGTATATTGGAGTATTATACTTATTTCAGACTCAGTAAGGAAACTTTGAGACAACCTAATTATTCAAAAGCTTCTGAACATGAGGGTTCAAAAGTGCTTTGACATATTGCTCCTTCCAGATTCACATTTTACTGTGGTTAATGTTCTCATAAGCAGATGGTTCACTAACTTTAGATTCAGGGATATGTAGTAAAGCTTAGTGATCCCAAACTCAGGTGACTGCTTGAAGAAGTAGTGTTCTCTTGTGTCAACAGTAAATATTTTTAAGCAGCAGTTTAGTTTTAACTCCATCAATTTTGGATTATCTGATTTGCTGGCAGTGACTTTCTAAATGCTTTTAGTAAGAAAATACACAAACACCTACTGAAGTCCTTCAAAGAGGCTCTAAATGCCTATGAATTGTCCATTTGCCTTTCCTAAGGTCCCGTAGTTTTGCTTAAATGGACTAGATATAAGCTTGTTTGTTTACTTAGATATGTGCCAAAACCTTGAAATTTGAGTCTATCAAGGGGAGAGCTTCTAAACACCAAAGAATCAACATTGCAGCAGGCTGATTTCATGGTTCATGTATCTCCATGCAAGAGAGGCAGGACACTTTAAAAGCAGACTATTCAGTGAAGACTAAAAATAGTTTCCGGAAAACAAATATTTTACAGATGTTTGTCCTGGGATGCTGAAGAGTCAATATCTTTGCCTCCTCATTCCATTGAGAATTCAGGTTCAACCTGTCATGTTTAAAAACTGTAATACAATTTGTCATTCCTAAACAGTACCCACCTGCATCTGCCTTTTTTCCTATTTTTTTTTTCCTACTTGGAAACTCTAGAGCTAGTATAATACAATAATAATGTTCCTAATGATATTGTTCCTGGCTGTAATAGATAAGTGGTGAGCTAACCACTTTAAAACAGCTGTGTTGTATCACTGACACTGTCAAATCTGATTCTAACACCTTAAATATACGTCTCTTTCTTGCTACATGTATATATATTTACATATGTATATGTATACATATATATACATACTCACAAATATATATGAGTCAACATATAGTAACTGAGATACCATACTCTGAACATCTTTATACATTACATGGGCACAGAAAGTGAAAGATATGTATGATGAACAGATATATTCCTTCTACACACACACAACTTTGTTAATACTGAGATAATGTTGATTTACTGAAAGAGTGGTTAAACATTGGAAGAGGCTGCCCAGGGAAGTGGTTGAGTCCCCATCCCTGGAGGTATTTAAAAGACGTGTAGATGAGGCGCTTAGGGACATGGTTTAGTGGGCCTGGTGGTGTTGGGTCGACGGTTGGACTCGATGATCTTAGAGGTCTTTTCCAACCTTAATGATTCTATGATTCTATGATTCTATGATAAGATCATACCTCATCACCAATACAAGCTTACAAATAAGTAATCACTTAAAACATTCAACACCTCATCAGTTCTCTGCTTATCCTTTTTTTTTGCTTTTCCCGTTCCACTGCCAATAGCTCACATACCTATATTACGCTTGACGACACCTCAAAAGTTTTGCCTTCACAACTGTGAAGGACAGAAGGATGATACTTATTATTTTAATATTAATTATTTTTTACTAATATAAGCCATAAGCAATTCTCATTTTTCAAAGATCTGTGCCTCTTTTCTAGGGATGAGGAGAGTAGGAGCTAAATGGTCTGACTTTGCTTGATGTGATTCTTCCACCAGGAAGAGTCTATTAACAGCACCATCTTCAGCTGTACAACTAGGTATAAGAGAGGATGTCTCTCCATAGCCACAGTTACACCGGTAAAAACTGTGACAAAGGTGTGATTGTAACTGCATAAGTCACATCACACTAGTTTTCTTGTTTGAGGTTTGTTTTTTGTTTGCTTTTTTTTTAACTGTAGAAGAATTTATAGCTGCATAAATATGTCTATGTCAAAGGAATAAAACAAAAAGAAGTGTCAGTAAAACATTGGTGAGTTGATTTCATTGCAAACGAATCTTCATGGGAAGAAGATGATAAATCCTAAAAGACAGTTTAATCTGGGAAAGGAGGGTAAAACAAAAATCAATGATAGAACATTTTAAGTCAAGCAAATTCAAATTAGAAAAATTAGGCAGAGACTTTCAGTTGTCAGGTTGATTACCATTGAAATAAATTGCCAAGATAAGTATGTTAGTCAAATATATCTTCCTGGATCAAGTATAGAAGTAATCCATAGAAGCTTGCAATGTATCGGAAATCAGAAAAGATGTTCTAATGTTTCCATAAACACAATAAATCCCAGAAGGTTGATCAATCATACCTAAAATTGTATCTGTCTAAAAAATTTCAGATATGTTCTGAAACTCCACTGTGTAGATGACAGATCAAGTCTAAAGGGTTCATATTTTCCGCTCCCTGAGCAACCTTCTCCATGGACAGAAGTGGCCATGCTTGGAGATGAGAATGAACAGCTGGGATGGATGAACCAACACCCTTTTAGTCAGATCTTCTGCCAAAAGTATGGAAACATAGTGTAAAACTGTTCACAGACGTTCTTTACCTTCCTAAATAGAACTTACATTATGTTTCTCTGTGCTTGTTCATGAAGGTGATTTTTACTGGCAAAAGTCTGTGAGCTCCTTTACCTGAGCCACAGCTCAGGTCAAAGGAGTTTATGATCTTTAGATCAGAATCTCAGCTAAGGAATCAAAGCAATATGTAACTAATCTGATATATTTTTACTCCAAAATATCATGAATTTACAAATACTTATGCATGAGCTTAACTTCACATACTTTAAGCATTTCCAGGCCTTTCAACGATGATAGAATTGCATAAATCTAAGTGTGATAATAAATTCCATCATTAGAATCTCAGAGAGTATCAAGATCCACAATGGGGCTTAGTAAAAATATCCAAATAAACAACAACATAGTAATAAATTAACCTGATGAGATGCCTGTAGACTTTCATGGAGCATTGGAATATAATACATATTTAAGACTAAGATGAACACTCCGTTGTTCTAGAGAGCCTCAAATTAGAAAGCTCCATTCTTTAATATGACATTAGAAACACAGTTAATGAGGTAGAACAACAACATAGTAATAAATTAACCTGATGAGATGCCTGTAGACTTTCATGGAGCATTGGAATATAATACATATTTAAGACTAAGATGAACACTCCGTTGTTCTAGAGAGCCTCAAATTAGAAAGCTCCATTCTTTAATATGACATTAGAAACACAGTTAATGAGGTAGATGCCAAAATTATATTTTTTAACAGGAAGACACCAAATTCCAATAAGCAGCTACCCTGCAGGGTTTTTCAGAGATTGGCTATGTTGCACAATATCTTCTACTTTTAAACTGTATTTTCCCTGTTGTTTCTGATTTTCATAAGATCTTTGGCAATTAAGGAATATAGATCTATTGTGTGGATGTTTTTTCTCTATTACAACTTTTGTCATTTAAAGAAGCCATTGTATTCATAAAAGCACTGAAGAATGCAATCTTCATCTTTGGTCTTTCCATGCCTTTTAGGAAAGCCTGATAGTCATAGAGGCCCTAGCAGTTTATAGTCGGAACCTCTCAGGCACATACACTGCAAAAAACTACCTCCAAGGGTTCCCTCCTAAATTCCTGTGCCAACACATGCTGACAGTATGGTACAGAAGAGCATAAGGGACTTTTAAACAGCCAGGGAAACAGCTGGCTCTGCTCTGCAGGAAAACAGATGCAAATTTGGAGAACTGGTAGGGTGTCATGATTCTTAACGGATGTTCTTAAATTATGTCTGAGTTAGAAGAAAGGTAAAACATTGTCAAGCATTGCCGAAGTCTACCAGAAGCTAAAACCACAAAAATATTAGGATGGTTGTATTGGTACAGACCAAGGGCTCAGTTAATCCCATGTGCTGTCCAAGCCTCAGAAGACAACAGTGCCATCCTGGTCATTGACTGCAGGCATCCACATGTCTGGGGCACGCAGCCTTTTTGTAGGGGGCTGCTCTAGTTGCTGCACTCCTCTGTGCAGCAGCTGAGCTCCTGTGGTTGTGTTGTCAGGGGAGCCATGGGGAGCTTCATGAGTGTCTCCAGGCCCTGGCCACTAAAATATACAGGGTAAACAAGACCAGAATGTAGCACTTGAACCTTGTCTGTAGTTGAAGAGGCTGTTAAATGCAAGGGCAGAGGAATGTTGATCAAGAACACCCTGCAGAACACACAGAAAGTGTTAAAGGCTTAGTTGTTGTGTGGCCTAAAGGGTTGTCCCTAGGAAGGCAGTGCTGGAAGCAGTACCCAGCTATCCGCAGGGATCATCTTGCATGTGAAGCCTCTGAGGTACCATACGTTCAAAGCATCTCAGAGCATAGCTGCTTGGAAAGCAGAGAAGACTCTAGTCTTAGCACTGGGAGTCGATATGAACCTCCTTGTCTCAGACCGGAGATGGGCTACATAGGAACTTGTCATGACATAGAGAGGACACAACCAACCATCTCATGTTTGGACAGTTAAGACTGGTGAAGTTGCCCATTGGCTGGATTTTACAAGACCAGGTTTCCTTACTTATATTAATACTTTCCTTAGCATCAACTGCACTGGGTGTGGGTGTCTGATTTCCAGAGAATGCAGAACTTAATCCAAAGGTCAAAAAAATACTGTCTTTATTTATGGGTACCCATGTATTGTACTTCTAGGCTTGTAGATAACATAACAAAAATGATCAGTTACAGCTTGTAAACTAGAGTAATTATAACAAAATAACAAACATGCCTGAGGAAGAGTAAGAACACGAACACGAACAAGAACAAGAACAAGAACAAGAACAAAAAAAGAATAAGAAAGACGGAGTCTACATACATCTGCCTGTTAATATTCTCCTAGCTTCTGACTGCTCTTAAATTTGGGGAGTATCTTGAGCCCATTGTAGTTTGTCTGTTTAGTTACCCTCAATGGATCTTTCTTCCAAGTACTTGTTCAGTTTCCTCCTGAAATCCTGTAAGATACTTGCATCCGCAGCACTCTTCAGCAAGGAGTGCCATGGGTCTGCTACCTGTGGAGCAAAGAGCTGACACCCAGGGCTTCCTTAAATGAAGGAAGAAAGAAACCACTCAAAACTGACAGTATCTGAAACTACTCATCTGCAATCTGATGACTTAGGTGGTCCTGTTCCTTTTGTTTATATGTATGTATAAGAAGACCTACCTGAATGATTCCTAGCATGCAACGCAACATTCATGGCAGCACCATGACTTCCTTCGTTTGGTAGACTGCCTTAATTATATATCTTCAGGAAGTGAATTATGCCTGAAGTTTTTCCAGCACCCTACAGCCATCTTCACATTCAGCACAGTCAATGGACTTTAAGTTTTTTTAATCACAGAGTGCTTTTGCAGACAGTTATGCCATCCTTTCACCTGCTCTCACTTGTATCAGCCTGCTACACGGATATGCAGTATCTTTAAGAAATATTGATAGAAACCTTGGTTTTAAATGTTTTTGAAACATTGTTGAGCACTCTTTTTTCCTACATCTCTGTACTTATTTTCCTTCTGCTATCAGTGATGAAAATATGTTAAAATAAAATTTTAAAAGATTGGCTTTGAAATTATTGAACGCTAGATAAGGACTTTGACACAGCACCCGTAGAAGTTAAGTTAATTTTTCTTTATTAATTTTTAAACAAGAGATTATTTCCTTCTGGGATACATGAGGACACTGTCTTCAAGACCTTGAAAAAAATTGAATGTTAGGTCTCATTAGTACTGTCAGGCAGCAAGATAATGATTTGAGAAGTGGCTCATGAATGGGAATCTTTTTAAAGTAATTCCTTTGTTTCGTATTTTAAAGGTTATTCTGAACAAAGAAAATGTGCAAACTCTGTCTTTCACAAAATGTATCAATATTAGAATAGGAGACGGCTTTGCAATTTAAACTAGAATAATTGGTCTGCCAGCCCAAGAGGCCATAGTAGAGACCTGGTCTCAGCTCAACTTTTATTGAATCCTGGTTTCTTGGCTGGAAAGGAGACCTCAAATCCAATATTGATTGTGGTCAAATAACCTCTGGACCCCCAAAGTCTCTTCAGGTCAGCAATACAGTATATTACCGGAGAAGAATGAAAGAGTCAGCATAGAGAGGAAGTGTTCCCTCTCCCTCTGTCACTGCTGCTTTGCTTGGTTGTGTCTTGAGACAGTGGGGAAATGAGCCCCTCCATTTTAAGCATAACTAGTTTTGATACATTATGATAAAAGCAGCATGAAGAAAATGATTGTTCGCTCTTCTGAAACATTATGCAAATTTTTCATTTTATATTTCTATCTCTAACAGCTATAAGGAAACAAACCACCAATACCTGAACTGAACAAAATCCAAGGTAAGTGATGAGAGCCTACATGTTAAAAAGCAACTAGCAATTTTGCTAGTCTAACATAATATCCCTTAAAGCAATCTAATCTTCAAATATACGTTGCTAAGTCTGGTCTGAAACTCAGGAGTCTTTACAGTCTGTTCTCTGTAGACTCATAAATGGAGGCAACCAGAATTGCTAGCAAACCTGAAAATGTAGGTCAAGATGTTTATATGATATGAAGTTGAAGATTCATTCTTAGTTCTTGATAATAATAATTATTATTAATCAGGATAATGAAATCATTTTGATGTCTGATCTCATACCGTTTGTTGAATAAGGCAGTTTAGGAATACTGCCATCTGTTATTATCTACTACAGTGATTAGAGACAGGCAAAACTGAAGTCCTCCTTTTCAGCAGTCTGGAGATCATAAATATAAGTCATCAAAACATACTGAGCAAAAAACCCCTGCATTAATGGGAAAAAACCTGCTATGTTCCTGTAAATAATTGTATAGCATCTCAACACTGAGTAGCTAAGACTAAACAGCTCCAAAATATAAAACAGAATCTAATGAACAAACCCTTCACTTACAACAGTGCCATACAGAATTATGGCAGAGTTATGGTGAGGTATAACAGCAATCTATTGTTAAAAAAAAAAAAAAAGGTTAAAAAGAAGTTTCATTTCCTGCAAACCGCTCAGAAAGTTTTCCCCTCACCTATTTATCTAGACTTAGTTCTCTGTTAATTAACCTGTGATATATCTGGATGGGAGAATGGGTGCATTTCTAACAAATTTCAGCCAAGACAAGGTGTAGCCCACAGTCAGGTTTCTCCCCTGAGATATTTTTCAATCGCGCTAAAGGTGGGGGTCCCTGGCTGAGGCTCAGCCTAGCCCAGGGTAGGCTTTGGGTTAGGCTTAGGGCTAGGAGGGAGATCAACTCTAGAGCCCCAGTGGGAGTGGGGCTGCAATCTGTTTTCTAGGAATACACACTTCCTCTTTTTCCACATCACAGCTCATCCCACAGACTCAAGCTCAGCAAGTCATTCCCACACCTGCAGAATAAGGCTTCACCCCACAGCGGTGCAGTGTCCTCTGTGCGCAGGGATGTTAAAGGTGCTCAGTGCTATCCCTTTCACTACAGAGTCCCAGCAGAGACAGAGCAGCATGGCAGAAGATCATTAGCCACAATTTTTGTTTAGATGAAGGACCACACAGTATTGTTATAGTGGTGAACTACTAATTTTGCACTCCAGACCTATTTCTTCCATCACGCACACCAACTGCCATGGAAACTCGAGTGCAGTTACTACATCAGCATGGTCCCATTAAGCACAGAAGGCTAAACCTGAACCAAAAACAGGTGGAATGAAAGCAGCATACCTTAGCAGATTTAGAGAATATTTCTTATGTATTTATTGTCAATGACTCAAATTTTCAGAGCAAGAGAATTTCTCATGAATATAGCATGGTTTTGGAACCACCTTTTCATTTAAAAATGTCACCTTCCTCAGAAATGCAGCCTTTTCCCATTTAAAACTAAATTTACTAGAAACTCTCCACATGGCAATATTTTAGTACCTTCTGGGAGACTTTGGTTCTGGAATAAGGCTAGACTGTACCTACACACCAGGTTTTGGGGCAAACACAAAAAATTATATCCAGCTTATTGTGCTACAGAGTCACTGTAACCGTAAATGCTCACTTTGAATAAAAAGTCCCTACCTGTTTGGCAAGACCCTATTATGTTCCAAATACATTGTTGGCCTGGTCATAGTCTCTTGATAATGAACTGCATAAAACAAGGATTAATTCATTGTTAACTGCTTTATCTCAAACTATGCAGACATTGCAAATTCATTTGCATTTCAAAGCAGGGATTTGCTCAAAATATTCAGATTGGCTTGAGAACACCTGCTTTTCAGATGCAGCAAATAACACACACAGTTTCTGAAAGGCAAGCTTCAATCTTATGAAATTCAGTATATCAGAAACTGAAGGATGGAAAAAAGCAATAGTAAATAAAATCAGTTTTGAAATGTGTAAGCAGCATTCTAGAGAATTTTTTTCTCTATACTAATGCACAGGCATATATTGGAGGTTGAGGCTTTTGCCAGGCATTTCTGTTCCTTGAGTCACCTCAGCCAGTGGGACAGAAGCATCAGCAAAAGGGGAGAAGCGTGGGGTTTACAGTGCTCTCGCACATGACTGGCATCTCATTGTGGAGCCGCACAAAGAGCAGCTGCAGAGCAAAGTAAGCGTGCTGCCTCCCAGCTCCTCATCTAGCTCATACTTGAAGACAGCACATTAAAGGAATACGAAAGAAAAAAAAATGCAAACATAGTATTTCAAGCAGTGGCGGCTCAAATGTGAAAAACAGATGAAAACCTTAAAGCCTTCTACATGGTATGCATAGGAAGCACGGGGGGTGGGGGGTGTGCCAGGGGGATTGGAAGTGATCTGGCCGAATTTTTAAAAGCATGTAAGTAACCATCAGGAAATATTTGACTGTAAAATGCAGAATGACACAGTGGGTATTGCATTTTTCAAGGATCCAGAAAACATATAATCTGTCTTCTCTGAGGGGTTTATCTGACTGAATATTAATATCTACAATGGAGGCATCTGAGTTTGTTATCTTCGCAATGGAAAGAAATAGGTATTTTTTGATTGTGATTAAATTGTTTTAATTCAGATATGTGTATTGGGAGGTGCTGACTCATGACCGAGAGGTGACTGTATCTCTGATATTTGGTCAGAAGAATCCTGCCTCTGCCTTCTTGAGACAATGCTAACCTTTTGCAGTTAACCCTAACGTTCTTCATTTGTCCCTTGCTGAAGTAGGGATATTTAGTCTGTCTTGAGGAGAAAAACAAAGCTTAACCATTTATTTTTAAGGAATACTTGGATAGAAGGTATTACATGTATATACAGTTCTGTGAGTATAGAGTTAACACCATTTTTAATAATCAAGGCAATGTTATAATAGTCGCTGCCAACCAAAAGAAGCTACCCAGCTGGAAAGACATAGGAACGTTCATACATTTGATGATATAATCCTTTGTAATAACTTTACTGAATTGAAGATAGATGTCTCCAATAACTTTCTTGCGTTGCACACATGAAAAACATTAATTATTTGACATTAACAACTTAAATACTATGTGTGTAGAATCATAACATTTTTGGGGAAACTTTTGCCTTTAACCTGATTGTTCAAATCTAAGGTAGTTCAAGTCATTTCAGCTGATGCCTGGTCAGAAATTTGAAGGAAATTTAAGAACTGGACTCACCCATGAGGAAAATTTCCCTCACGGGGAAATTCCTCATAGGTCTTGTTCATTTGTACCTAGAGCTTCCACTTGGGACACAAGCTGGCAAGGTACTTGCAGCTCCAGGAGAAAGGCTATGGTTGTAGCTTAGACTCGTCCCATCAAAATTTAGGCCAAAGGCTAAGGTACCTGTGTTATGATGACAGTCAACCTTGGCTCTCTGGAAGCCATAGGTCAGCTGTGGTTCTGCATACCCTTCTGAATGAGCCTGTTTCTTCAGGTACAAGACAGAGAGACTGAGCTGACCGTTTCCCATTGAAATGTGCCAATTGAATGGCACAAATTTTAATGTCATGATTCCAAACCTGAATTTCTGTAGGTAATCCCACAACCACTCCAACCTGCTGAATTTGGAGGCACATTAGCCGAAAAATATGAAAACAAATACTTCTTCAGTCATGAAATACATTTGTATTCTAAGGGGACAAGGGTTTTGTTTGTTACTTTTATTCTTCAATCACAGATATTCAAGCAGTAGTTTGTAAAGGACTTCCTCAGGTCCCTACAAAACTAAATTATTCTGTGTTTCTATTAATAATCAGCAGAACTCAAAAAATTATTTTCTGTCTTGTGAGGGAAAAACTAAATTTGAAAGAAAAAACATAGTAGCAAAAGCTTTGGAAAAAAGTCAAAAGATTTTTTTTTTTTTTTTGCAAAATGATGTGTAAGAAATAATTTAGGGTTGCTTAAAAAAGTCCAGTGAGATGAAACTATTTTTTAAAGTTTTTCAGCATTTTAAAGTGTTCAGCATTGTTTAAAAAAATCAATTGCAATTGTGTTTTTTCAACATGAATTTCCTTTTGATTTGTCTTAAAAAAATTTTCCACTCTCTGAAACTGGAAGAGATTTTTGCTGGGATAAGGTAGACTGCCCATCACGTGGAGCTTTCACATCCAGAGTGGAGACTTCTCTGAAAGATTGCAGTTCAAGCAGGCATTGGTGCTAAAGAAGGAGTTACTGGGAGAAATTATATTGACTGAGTTGAGCAAGAGGTCAAACTACATAATTATAATGACACCTCTGGCCTTAAAAATCTCTCTCTTCCTGCATAAATAATGCATCAGGCATTATACATGGTGCACAATAATGATATGATTAATTATCTCTGATTTTCATTACAGGTGCAGATGCTAGTTTATACTTATCAAAGTTACTCCTTCATAGAGGTATGATCTTTGAGAAATTGAGGATATCAAGAAAAATGTGAGACTGTGTTGCACAGGATTCACATTCATGAGCTGATTGATAATTTTCTGTCTGTCTTGTCTTCTCTTTTTTAGTTGTTCTTCTTTCTTTTTTTTTTTCCTGGCTACCACTAAGTAGAGACCAGAATCAACTAATAGAAATTTGTTAATGTAGAAATTCTTTTTTCTTTTCCTCTATGCCAATCTTTCTCCAAGTTCTTAAAGGATCTGAGCGTTTACCCACCAATGTAATTACCCGTGTCCTCAGAAGAGTTCAGAGCTCATTTAATCATGAAACACAAGAGTTAGACTTTCAAAAATGTTCTCTCTGTGTAACTCATGTTTTGAAATTCTTATCTTTATAGACACGTCTGTGCTTTGACTCCAGCAAGGGTAAGGATTAGAAAGACAGGAATTCAAAACATAGATGAAATGCTACTAACAAGAAATAATGATTGTTTGAAGGTAGGGAGGGGAGGAGGAAAGTTCTGCAGCAAGACCACACCACCAGCCGACTGAAATGCAGAAACTGGGAGGTATGAGATGCACAAGCAAGAGCGCTCCACGAAGATGCTGTGAGCACACAGGCTTGTTTGGGGGCTCATTTTTATGGAAAGTAAGTGAGCAGCACTTCAGAGGCATTGTCCAAAGTTTTCTGATACAACAAAGCCACATTTGGCATTGTTATTACAGATGAAAAACTAAGTTACAGAGAAAGGCTGGTCAACTCACAGAGTCAGAGTGGAAATCAATGGTTTCCACTAAAGCCATTGGCAAAGTTTCAGTAGATTTCAGTCAGAAGGCAGGATGTCAGTGCTCACAATATTTCACATTATACATACTTCAATAGAAACAACCCCTCCTAAAAGACATTTTATTAGAAAATATCTGAAGTCAAATAGAGACACCTGCACCAAGAGCCTCCTGGAAAACTCAGGAAAAAATGAGACCAATATGATTTTTTTTTTTTTTTTTAAATATCAATCCACATCACAAAAACTTCTGTTTCAGTTAGAAAAATATAGAAGGACGTCTCTTGGGAAAAAAACAAACAAACACCAAACAAACCAAACCGAACAACCACAAACAAATACCAAAACCAAAACCAAAAAAAACCCCATCAGAAACTAAAAGGAAAGAAGAAACAAACCATGCTGACAGGAAATTTTAGGAGTTGTAGCTGGAATCTTTAAAACAGCCAAGAGAGTGTTTGACATATCAGAAGGGTGTATTACATGTCATCTGGTATGTGGCCTTCCATGAAAATGAGGGTGTAATCCTGCTCCAGGTTCAATATTGATTTCAGTGGGGGTCTCGTAAAAAAGCAAGGTCCAGATCTCCCCCGTTCCATCCACATAATTTAGGCACCTATCACCAGTTAATGTCACAGAAAGCCAAAAGCTTCTCTCTTACATTACCTAACCCTGGAGATGCCTAAAACTTACTGGGACCTTCCTGATCAGCCTGAAAATTCCAAGGTGCCTCAGCTTGTGTTCCTACATGTTGTTAGGAGCACCTGGCTGGGGAGTTGGCACGACTCCTGCTTCAGGGCCACTGTGATGAAAAGTTCAGGTGGAGAAGTGCCTGGGGCTGCAGCTTTGTATAGTTTTTTGTTTAATTTGGTGGTGCAGCTGGCTGACAAGATTCCTTCCCCATCTGTCTTTCCCAACCCCACATTGCAATTTTCTTTTCTCCTCCATTGTGCTCTTGCAACTGCCTGTGGGGCTTTGCTGGAAATGGGACTTTTAAAATGACCCATCTTTGGAAAAAAAATTAGAAAATAACTGTGTTTCAATACAGCTCACTCTTGTGGTCTGGCTTACAGCTTTGCTCCATGCACAATTACATCAGCAATACTGAGCAGGCAAAAATCTGTGATGCTAAAGCAGGAATGAGATGGAAGAAGGGCTGCAAACGTAGTTAACAGGCTTTGCCATGGGAGGGAATTGCAGCACAGGTTCCCTGAGGAATGCAGCCCACCAGCTGTGCTCTGAGCATGCCGAATTCCTGCTGTGGTCATTTCGAACCAGGCCCACATTTTGTGCAATAGTCATGAGGATTGATTTTGCAGCCAAGATGTATCCATGTACGGCTTTTAGGCCTTGTCTAACATGAGGGGACTTAAGGCATATATTTTGGGGAATACCAGAATAACCATGAACAAGTGCATGTCTTTGTTGAAGAGAGGCTTTACTGAAACTAGATTCCTTTCTAGTAAGAGCCAAGGGTCAGGGGGAAAGCAGAAGAGAAGACATTTGATTGCTTCTGTTTTTTAATAATGGCTGTGCAGTATAAAGGGGAGTAACAATGAAACATCAGCTGGGTAGTCAAACCCTGCTGAAAATGAAAAGGCTAGAATATTGGGGTCAAGATAATTTAACTGGGTGGAATTTAAAAAAAAAACCCCTAAGATTCACCTCTGTGAATCATTGTAAAACAAACTCTGCTTTCCGAGCTATTTTCTCCTTGTAGAACTGCTTCTATGGTAAAATTTAAGTCAACACTATGAGCAGAATTGCTATTTTTTAGGTCTGGAATATGAAACTCGTGATATTTTAAAAATTAGGCTCATTAACATAGTTCTGCTCTTTCTATGGCAGCCAAGAATCTTAACAGCAGTAAAATATAAGACCACATGTGAGACCTTCCTTACTGAAAATTAAAAAAATTCTTATCTTATTGGGGCACAAGAAGCAGTGGAAAGCAGGAAAGAGGAGTTGCAGTGGCAGTGCCTGAAGTCAGGTTCTCTAGTGAGTTGTCCTACGCTAAACACAGTCTATAAAGTCCTTGCAGCAGACTGATTTGAATATTTTCATGCACTACTGACTTCCAGGTGAATACTTTCTGGCACAAAAGTAGGTTAGAAAGAAAACAGATTTGATGAGCATGGCCTGTGTGTGAGCTGCAGAGTTAAACATGCCAAACTGTGCTTTCAGGCAAGAATTTTCAGCTCCCAGTTTGGTTCACTTCAAATGGAGACGCGCTTGCGATTGGCACAGCAGATGCTGGCACAAGGCGGTAAGTGGTAGCCAGGAACGAAGTCAAGAATTTGTTAGCCGAACCAGCAATGCATCATGGAAGAAAAGCGTTCACCTTAAGGACCAGAGAATTAATGTGATTCACCAGACACTGCAGCATTGTGTATCTCTGACAGTTATCTTCCGTGCCTCACAATCATGAGCCGTGCAAACATCTCTGAATGTCATCCTGCTTATTTTTTTCCTATGGTGTTTGCCTAAGATGTATGATGTGGGTTGAGAGCAGAGAAAGAGAGAAACGACCCCACTTTTGAAATCATTGAAAATCCCCAAAGCTCTTCAGGATGTTGGGTGATGTTATCCATGTGTGTTTGTCTGGGGGGTGGTTGTTTTTCTCAGAGGAAGCAGGGAAGTTAATTAGACTCTACTGAAGTAACAATGAAGATTTAAATCTCCTTCTTTTGTTATTCATGAGCAAATAGACTAAAGATGGTTGGACCTGATCTCACTGGGGCACCTCACACATGCATCTGGTGGCTTTTACTGGAGCAGGCATTTCTTAGTAAAGGTTTTCAAAATTCTTTCAGAGCCTGCTACTTATCTGGATAATCTAAATGTTTATTTACATGTACATACATGTACTTAGAAAATAATTGATTGACTGATGGAATGACTGTATGTATTTGCATTCTATGGACATATTACAGTATTTTGGTTTTATTTATTTCAGAGTGGCATTACATATTAAAAAGCAGCCAACCAAAATAGAAAGTACTGTACAGTATTTTATTCTTTCCTCTTACTTCTTTCTTACAGTGCAGAATCTGATTCTAGCCTGGGAAGGAGCTCATGGGTGACCTGTGCAGCATTTCCCACAGGACAAGAGCCTGAGTCGTGATGTGAAGGTGGCAGAAAAGCCCCTTACATCACAGACGAGCATTAAAACAAGTCACCTTTCCTTAATTTCAAGCTAGGGTGCTTTGCTAACCACTGAAGTCCTGCTTCATATATTCAGTGTCTGGAGGACAAACTGCCATGTAATGTACAAATTACCCCTTTCTCTAGCCGATACACACAAAGATAATCACCGCTGGCTTGGACAGGCTCATTACTGATGCTCATGCTAGTAACTGGCCAGTCAGAAATTTTTCAGGGAAATATTTTTGTGTCAGAAAAATGCTGATGCACTGAAGTGGAGCCTCTTACAGGGAAATGCTGAGCTAGACAGAAGTTTTGGTGAGAAGCTATGCTCAGGTGCACTCCATAGTGTCTTGTCAAAGTCAAACCTTTGTCCCTTCACCCTCCCTCACCCTCGTGCCATGGGTTGGCCCCTGTGAGCCCGTGCCTGCTCTGGCCACTGGGAACAGGGGTGGAGCAGGGCCTCAGGACAGAGCAGGGCTCTATCTCTGTTGGTGTCGTGGTTTAACCCCAACCAGCATCTAAACACCACCCAGCCGCTCGCTCACCCTGTCCTGGTGGGATGGAGGAGACAATCGGAAGAGTAAAAGTGAGAAAACTCATGGGTTGAGATAAAGACAGTTTAATAAGTAAAGCAAAAGCTGTCCACACAAGCAAAGCAAAACAAGGAATTCTTTCACTACTTTCCATCAGCAGGCAGGTGTTCAGCCATCTCCAGGAAAGCAGGGCTCCATCACGCGTAACGGTTACTTGGGAAGACAAATGCCATCACTCCGAACGT
>NW_008795017.1:6568505-6577056 GCF_000699145.1 Aptenodytes forsteri
GGTGGGGTGGTGTGAGAAGCAGAAAAGGCCTTGACTGTGTGTAAGCCCTGCTCAGCAGTAACGAAAACATCCCTGTATTATCAACACGGTTTTGGTCACAAATCCAAAACATCGCCCCATACTAGCTACTGTGAAGAAAATTACCTCTCCCGCAGCCAAAACCAGCACATTTTGTCTCCAGGGTCCAGCCCAGAGCCTTCCTCCTTGCAGAGCAGCTGGATGCGGCCCCAGGGCTGCGGCAGCCTGCTGCACCCCCAGGCACTGACCTCGCTGGGGAGCCTGGTGGTGTCTGTGCAAAAACGCTCTGGATGTGGCATAAGGAGGAAACCCTCAACTTTTCCAAAATATTTATAAAACAGGGAAACTGATTCTTGTTCAGCTGTTACCCATAATTTATGGGACAGATTAGCCACTACAGTTAGGATCAGACAACCCCTCCCAAGACATCCAGCCATGCAGCAACAGTACTGCCTTACATTTAACAAATGTTTCGCACAGGGCTTCTTAGGCAAGCTAGACTTTTAAAATTAGACTTTCAGTCCACACAGCAGATTGAATAATTCATTTTGCTGCTATATAAATGACAGTTACCTAATTTCAGTTAGTGAACTTGACTGTCGTAAGGAACCTTCTGGACCATTTCTCAGCAGTCCCTCCCCACAGAGCTCTGTGGAGGCACGAAACTTCCCTTCCCTGGCTGCAATCATCACAACAATTTCTTATATATAAGTGCCTGTGTATTAATATAGAAATACAGCGCACAGGCAGGCACACATCACTACACAAGAATAGCTTGGCATACTGTATGCGGGTGGGGAGTTAAAGTAGCAAAGGGATGGTATGGATATACAATTTGGGTCCTTTTAGGAATATTCCATAGTAACAGTTTTAAATGCAGAGCCTGGCTGTGATTTTTGTTTAATTATTTTTTTCACTATTACCATACTTCTAGAAACACGTAAAGAATCGCAAAGAAAAAAAATGAAAATCAGAAAGGTGCGTTTTGTTAGAAAATGGCAACCTGATACTCTTCATTGATACCTCCTACATTCAAAACAATCTTTCCGAAGCTGTAGATCCTGTGGAGCAAGGGCTTTTTCACATTTCCTTCCCACAAAGGACTCCTTCATTCTAAGATCTGCAGTGTTGTGACATGGACTTGCAACTGGGTCACTGGTAAATCCTCTCTACACCCAGGACCTTGAGGCAGCATGCAATGGAAACTTTATAATTTATGAGCCCCAGATCTGACTTGACTGTAGCTCCTAGATCTCTAGCAAGAAGGTTAGACCCCAGGAACCCCCAGGCTGAATTAGGGCTGTGGGGATTTTATAGTCTCTTGTAAGGAGCTTGTAACCTCTGCTTTTTTCATGATTTTCAGCCTCCTTCCCACATTTGGAAATCTTGGGTCAGTCTTCCAAAGTTTACAATTTCAGGGTAAAATTGGCAGGAAGATTCCCCCTCTGTGGGGATCATAGGGTTTTCAGACTCTCAGACCAGCTGATCCTCGCCTTTAGTAGCAGCAAAATTAGAAATGCAATTTACAGCAAGGTTTCAGCAGCATGCATTCCTTCAGAACAAACAGGTACTTTGGAAATGTAGCTGTTACTGTGGGTTTTTTCAGATTGCTGGAAATAAATACATTGAAATTGCCTAATTGCAGATTCAACTGACTGGGCTGCATCCCCAATAACAAGCTGGTATGGAGCAGTGAGGTTTTGAAGTGAAACCCCTGATCAGCTCCACGTAGTGCACACTGGTTCTGTTTCAAGGGCAAACCCATGAGATTCCTTTAGGAGGAAAGGACACAAGAAGCCTTGCTGGAGGTATGCACCAAGCCTGCTCTGATCTCTGATGGATCATAAGGGTCCAAAGTAGTGACTGGGCCTTTGGACAGCTTCAAACCATATGTGTAGTGGTGATATTCAGTCTAGACTAAATTTAGTCCAAAGTAAAGCCCCTGGACCACATGTGGTGCAGATGTAGAGGCCTCAGCAGCAAGGGCTTTGATCCACTGATCTGTTTTTATTGTGCTGAAATGCATACAAATATAGATAAAACCTTAGAGTATTAAAACTTACTCTGCACTGAAAATCTCCAGGTTTGGCAAATCTGATCAGTCGTAATCCGTCAGTCTTTCAAAGCTCATTCATGAAGTGTAGCAGAGAGTTCACATCTTGGAAAAAAAAAAAAAGGTATTTTTATAACTCATAGTGTCATTTATTTTTTTCTGTGTGTCAGATGAATAAAAAGGGTCATTCTCCTAGTGATAGTGTTATCCACTGAGATAAATCAGATCCAGATTCTGTCTAACTTCAGATAGGAAACTTTTGGCTTCGTTATTTTATTTCAATTTAAATTAAACTGCTTACCTACCGTCTTGGGTAAAAGGACACATTTCTTAGTAGAAAATGTTCAATGTGAAAATCCCTTTGTGAAATGCCTGATTTCCTATATTTATACTGAACTATATTGGCAAAATGAGTTTTGTTTATTAGCTTTTGGGAAATCATGTTGTTCATGCACTGTACTTGTTACTCTTTGTTTACAATCCCTCTATTTTAAGTGTTTCATCATCCGTTTAAGAAGTATAAACAAATGCATGTGACTCAAACTGGAGACTGTACACCTTTGAAGGATTAAATTAAAGAAATAAAGAAGAAGAAGGGAAATGCCAAGTACCAAGCCCCGCAATACTTCAGTGCCCACTCAAGTTCAGGGGAGTGGCAGTGGCTGACAGATTTGCTAAGCACATGCCATGAGTTACTGACTTTCCTCCATCCTTCCTTCTCATGCAGGATGCTTTGTGTAGCCCAGATACTTGGTCATCCCACTCTTCAGAGAGATGGCTGAGACAGGGATTGCAATAGCTGAGGCCACACGTTTGCTGCGATTGTGTGCTGGGAAAGTGCTGTGTCCCCTCCCAGGTCCTCTGTCTCATGGCAGGAGGCAAGAGCCACTGGCCTTGCCAGTGTAATGTGCAAGTACAAGTCTAATGTGTAAGTACAGCATGGCTATAGCCCCATTCTCCTCTGTGGGGGCTGGTGTGTGTCTGATGTTCTGTGTGACCACATCTTCCAGCTAGTTTCGAGGTCACTGAAGGGATCTCCATCCTCTGGTGGAGGCAGTGGGAATAGGGACTGTGGGACTTCCCCAGGCTGTTGTTCCCTCACACCCATCCTCCAGGTTTGCACTGAATGTGCCAGGTCATTCTCAGATTGGTGGGATATGAGGAAAAATGTTTAAATGCTGCCTTGAGGCAAATGGCAAGCAAATAAGCCACTTACCTGAGTTGTGAATGAGTAAAAAAAAAAAAAGAATTTAAAGATAATTCATAATTTGCAAATTGTTTGTTCAAAGTCATCACTACGTATTTCTGAATAGCAAGTATTTTTTCAAAGATTCAGAACTCTCATAAGTTATTCACACAACCCAGAAATTATCCATATTATTAAAGAATATTACTGCAGCAGCTACTCTAGTCAGCTGAGTTTATTGTTAAAGCAGTCTGTAGGTATATACAGTGGTCATAGTTTTGCAGTGTGGGAACAAGTGCAAACAAATATAACATGGACGGGGTCAGCTAACATGTTAGTAATGTGATTTGGTCTCTGAACTCATGGCAACTTGGAGAGCTTTCCAGCAGAAGACCATGCAAAACAAATATTTCTTATCTGAATTAAAACATGGGGAAACGAATACTTCAGCTATTATATTCCAGGAAAATCACAGAATCATAGAATCATAGAATAGTTTGGGTTGGAAGGGACCTCTAAAGGTCATCTAGTCCAACCCCCCTGCCATGGGCACGGACATCTTCAACTAGATCAGGTGGCTCAGAGCCCCGTCCAACCTGACCTTGAATGTTTCCAGGGATGGGGCATCCACCACCTCTCGGGGCAACCTGTGCCAGTGTTTCACCACAGTGAGGACAATTAGCCAGGAAACTTTTAACATAATGATGTTGTGAACAAAACTAGTGTTATACTGGAGTGTATAAACAGAAGCATGCATAGTCTGTAAGAGATGAAATCCTCTTGGTACTGTCTGCAGAACTGCCAAGACCTCAACCAAGCAACTATTCAGTTTTGGCCACAGGACCACAAGAAAGACAGGTGCCCATCACAGAGAGCTCAGGCGGGAGCAGCAGAAATTATGAGAGTTATGACTATGTTGCATGATATACAACTGTTTCCTGAAAGAAATGGGATTGCTTAATCTGAAAAAGTCCTGCTAACAATTTTCAAACATGTAATAGGTTGCTGTGAAAAGAAAGAGAAAAATCAATTTCTTTGTGTCCCTGGCAAACACAGTAAAAGGGATATAAGGTTAAGCATTTGGAAAAACTTTCTAGGAATATTGCAGCATTAAAAGCAATGGGCTGGAAAGATTGAAAAACATGCACCCAGCGAAGGTTTTTAAGAATGTATTAGGCAAGTGTAGCCTAGGAGTGACACGAGAATGACATCCTGCCTTGGGACAGGTGAATTGTCTAGATGATTTCTCAAGACCGTTTGCAGAATCACTGTCTGTGATTGTATCTGTCTTTGATTTTTTTCCGTAAGTCCACCGTAATCAATGTTTGCTATTTCCTCTATCAACTACTAATATTTTTTGCACTAGCTGCAGTCCAAAGTGTAATCACCAGAAAGGTGACAGCATTAGTGCAGCAGCATTTACGCACAAGCCACAAGTCCTGTAGAAGGAAAATCCTCAGGCACACGTGTAACATTTTGCAGGATGTTTTTATCACAAGAACTGAAAAGTGTGTGGTTTTATTTTTAAGTCCTGATGTTTTAACTTCTCTATCTTGTAAACAAACAGGGCTAAAACAACATTCCCTGCTTCGCTTCCCTCTTTGGGAAAGGAGACGAAAGCTTAACTTGATACTGCAGCTTTCAGGTGAGTCTTTGGCTCTGTGTAACTTTTGGCTTGAAAGCTTTGGGAAGAACAGCTGACTTCAAAACAGGTTTATTGTCATTCAGCTACTAGGTGAGAAGTTCAGTGTAGCTGTGCATAATACACAGCACTGAAAACTTTGATCTTTTGTATTTCGGTTCACATTTACAGTTGTGGAAGTTATACATATAATTTATTTCAAATGCTTCTGAAACTGTTTCCTTCAACCTTCAGGGGTGTTATATTTTCCTAATGCAAATGTATTTGTTTGTTGCCATATTTTTAGATTTGGAATTGTTTTCCACAGACTGTCTCTGAAAAATAATAAGCATGCACATTTTATTATTAAAATAACCCATACCCATTACAATTAGCAAAGGAGGTTAGTGTCAGGGTTTTCTGACCGACAGTAATGTGTGAATTCATAACAAGATGTAGTACAGCCAGATTTTAGCATCCTGTCAAACATGTAAGTAGATTTTAATGTATTCAAATCCATGTTTTACAGTGCTCAAGTTTACAAGCTTATTAGCATTAATGGTATGGTTATATAAACCTTTTCAGCTATTTGTACTGTAAAATAGTGAGAAAAAATATTGGATAATTAATTGCACACTCTTTCAAAAAGCTCTCCATCTATTTCCATTTCTCTCTCTCCTCCTATTTCTGGATAAGATTAATTTCTTTTTTCCTGTGCATTATTATTATTCAGTTCCTCCTATATTACTACTACTGCCACCAGTCACACTGAACAGCTGAACCCGAATATAAAGTGACATATTTTTTTCCAAATAGGTAAAAGTGCAACTACAGTTAGGTTTCCTTGAAGGAAAAATACAGTCTGTCCACCTCCTTTACCAGCTTCATGGATATTCAGGTAATAAATATTGACAAATTTGTTTCTTTTAATTATGTGTTACTTCATGAAAACTGGAACTTTTCCTGTAAGATGTGGAGCTTGTGATATGTTTTTATTGCCTCTAATATGGATTACTATAATATGCTGCCCTGGTGCTTAGTGTAAGAACATTTGAAAATGGCTCCTTTCTTATAATATGATGTTGTACAGTGACAACATGTTTTATCTCTCCTCCATGACATGTAGTGCCATCAAGATGATTTTCGGGTAGAGTTTAAGATGACAGTTTTGTTCTGTTGTATGCAGTTCTAACTATCTGAAAGATGAATTTATTTCCATGCAATATTTCCATTGCTAGTACAGTCACCAATGTACCTGCAGTTACATCCCTTAGTTTAAATGAGAAATATTCTTCAGTCAGGGTCCTGATGCTTTTTTTGCTGCATTCCAATAGAGTATTTTTTGGGTGATCAGAAGCCTTTACATATTTTTATGGGGAAACATAGGAAGAATGTTGAATAGTCTTTGTGACAAAAGGAAGAAGGGAAGCTTACATGGTGATGGGATCAGGTCCTTCTTAGATATCTGGACCTGCTGTTCGAGAACTTGACTTCCCAGAAATCTGAGTTTGACCTGAACTGCCTCCGTTGCCGTTAATATGCAATTTAGCATGTTTCAAGTCCAGGTAGACCTCTTTACAAAATGGCTCAGAAAGGAAAGATGCTCTGCCATCAAGCTCGTAAGGTCATCCTGTATTTTGGGACACTTAAAACTGGTGAGCGATTAGTTCCAAGGCCCAGAAGGAACATATCCCTAGCAAAGAGTTAGCAAGAATCGAGTGTTCCACAGTGACATTCATTACAATGGAAGGACTGAGAATAGTGCTGTCCCTACTTCAGCCTGTCCAGATCCGGCAAGGCTGTGGTTATGTCCCTTTATATGATTAATAATCTGTGCTTGCGGTACCAGATTGATTGTTTTGATAAATACAACAAAATCAATCAATCTCTCAATCTCTCTCCCTTACAGTTTAGATTTATTACACCTAAATAGGAACTAGAATAAAACGCTTTTCTGTACTAATGAATGGCTAAAACAGGCCTACCTGAAAATCTTGAAATTGGGGGATTTAAGACAGAAACTAATTTGCAGAGAAACTACTGGGATCTTTTCTATTTCCATGTCTTTTAACAAAAGTTAAGATATTTAATTTTCTCTACAGAAACAGATATTTCTTTGCTTTCGTGTTTTCAATAGGTGTGAATGCACAGAATGCAGGAATTGCAGATAATTTTGAATAATTTATCACCTTAGAGGAAACTTCATTCCCATTTCAAGATGCTACTTAATTTTGATCACTGAAACAAGCTCACAGCTACATTTCTTCAAATACATTGCAGAAAAGTTGACTAGCAGATCTCATGATAAATGAGCAGCTTTTTTTCTGCATGTACCCACTGGCTACATCTCTACCCTTGTTGTTTCTCCTCATTTGTCATTCAGAGCGATGTGCTTCAGTACTGCTCTGACCAGCAGGTCACTGGGGTAAAATGAATTTGCTGACAAATAGTTAGGGCTGGTAGCTCTAAGGAAGGTGGTGCACTGGTAGCATCCTTCCCAGGCTTACAACTGTCATGGTTGCAGAAGCAGCTACATAAAGTGGTCATGGAACAAAACAGCGTTTGCAAGCTGAGGTAAGTTAAACAGTAAAAATTAAATACATTATATGATAAACAAACAATGAGAATTACCTTATTTAAGGAACTCTTAGCACTTAACATGGGGGTTTAGAGTGTTCCTTCCTGTAATGATTAATTAATATCACAATTGGAAAATTCTACACATAAAATATAAATTAATTTAAAATAACACAGTGTCACTGTGGATATGAATAGCAGAAGTTCAGTTCCATTGATCAATGTGAGCAAATTCTAGCTAGAAAAAAGGGAGCGGTGCAAATGTTACTAAAGACCTTTTTGGCCTGAATTGCGTATATCAGTGATGCAAGTTTGTGAAACTAGAAAACTTATTTTTGTCCACAATGAATTTGGAGGTCAGGGCCCCAGAACTATAAAACAGTTTACACCAGTGAAGACTCATCCCAGAATAAACTGATATTTTGTGTTTCTCAGCGCTGCTCCGGTTCTGAGCTTTATCAACTGCATGACATTTTTCTGCTTCACAGAATTGGAGAAATTAGATGTGGAAAAAACTTTGTAGATCCCCTCAGCCACCCCCATGACAATGCAGAAATGTCCCCACAGAATATTTATTAGTGCATTGTCCAGTCTAGTTTTAAATGTCACAACTGATGGAGCTGTTCCATTTCCCTTGGGATATTATTACATAGTCTAATAGCTTCTGCTTTCAGGAAGTTTTACTTAGTATTCAGTCTGAATTTTTCCTTACTCAGCTTGATCCCAGCTGTAAAACCTTGTAACAAACACAACAATCCTTCCTCCTCTTTGTAAAAGTGATGAAAAGGAGAACACAGTAATAAAAATGGTAGCGCTTGATACCAAAAATATTATCTTGCTGCTGATCTGGAAGAACAAAATGTGTGCGTTTGTATATACCTTTTTATAGTTATAATCCCAGCTATTCTGAAATCCAAGGAATTTTTGACTATTGACTTAAATTGAATCATGATTTAATGAGATATATAGAATTATAGAATCTCAGAGTCATAGAATACTTTGGGTTGGAAGGGACCTCTAAAGGTCACCTAGTCCAACCCCCCTGCAATGAGCAAGGACATCCTCAACTAGATCAGGTGGCTCAGAGCACCGTCCA
>NW_008795017.1:6578975-6609782 GCF_000699145.1 Aptenodytes forsteri
CCATATCCCTCAGGACTGTGAACTCCACCAGTGCATGATCACTGCAGCCCAGGCTGCTCCAGTCTTGACATTACCGATTAGCTCACTTGCATTGGTGACCATCAGGTCCAGTATCGCCTACCCTCTGGTAGGGCTGTCTATTACTTGGCTTAAAAAGTTATCCTCAATGCATCCCAGGAGTCTCCTGGATTGCCTACAGCTCGCCGTGCTACTTTTCCAGCAGATGTCGGGGTGGTTGAAGACCCCCAGCAAGATGAGAGCCTGTGAGCGCGATGCCTCCTGTAGCTGGAGTAAGAAGGCTTTGTCAATAGGCTCCCCTTGATCTGGTGGCCTGTAGTAGACACCAACCACAAGGTTCCCCTTGTTGCCTCAGTCTCTAATCCTTACCCATAAGCTTTCAACCTGCTCGTGGCTATTCTTCAGAGACAGCTCTTCACAGTCTATCCATTTCTTGATGTAGAGGGCAACCCCTCCACCCCTCCTTCCTCACCTGTCCCTTCTGAACAGCCTGTAGCCATTGATAGCTGCAGTCCAGTCACGGGATTCGTCCCACCAAGTTTCAGTAATGGCAACTAGGTCGTAGATTTCTAGCAGCACAATGGCTTCCAACTCCTCCTGTTTGTTGTCCATGCTGCGTGCATTGATGTAGAGGCACTTCAGCTGGGCTGTTGGCTGTGTCACCTTCTTAGAGGAACACCCCTTAATTCCTTTGAGGTGTGTCACTGGTGTTTCCCTGTTGGCTCCTATTATCTCAGGAGCCCCTGGCTCATCTCCATAAGATTTCAAGTGTGTTGCAGTGTAGCCAGCACATCCCAAAGCAACAGGCTGAGGGCCCTTGCTAACACCCCATCTCTCTAACCTTAGTGTGTTATCCCACAGCTTGTCACAGACAAGCCTGATATTATCCTCTGATATTGTTATTATATGTTCAGAGTTCCACATAAAAAAGGTAAAGGGCTTCAAATGTTCAATGTAGATGATGAAGGCCACATCCCTATAGATGCTTAGAATTTGAAAAAAATAATGAGTAGTGCAGAGAAGACCTCCTTTACTGCAAGACTCATATAGAAGTCTGTCATGCTTGTAATCCTTGTGGTCCATGGCAATTTCAGGCAGCTCCATAGGTCACCACCAGGGACAAAATGTGAGCAACAGTGGTGAGGAGATGAGATCTCCCAGCTTTTCTCATCCTCCACTGGATGAGAAAGTGGATGAGACTGGATGAGGCTGCACCTTGACATTTTTGTTTTCTGCCCATGTCCAAGAACGTCCATGAAGGACCATGACCCTCTTAAGAACAGCTCATCTCCTGCCCCAACCCGATCCTGAACTGCTCAGCTGAGCCCTGTCCACTATGTGCACTGGGGGTCACTGAGACATCTTGACTAAGGACTCCCCCGTTATTTCCCTTAATCTCCTTTATTTTACTGGCTCCCCCTATTTGCTATCTTGAATGAAGGCAGACAAGGCAGATGCAATCTTTTCCTGTCTTCCCCCACCACCACCCACCCTACATCAGTTTTATCTCATTTTTCCCTGCCTCAGGTTATTTTCTGGTTTGGTTTCAGCTTTCCTATTTCCAGCTGAACCAGGAGAGAACTGCACTCCCTTGGATAAGAGTCTGGAACAGAAGTTGGTGGAAATTGGAAGAACTGGCTTGCTTTTATATACTTATTTTTTAATGAACAGAAGTTTCAGCCTAAAGGTTGGGGTTATGTTTATTCCCAAACAGAATTATGTCAGAGAAATGGGAGGAATTTTGTGGGGGGTTTGATGTTTATTTATTATTTTAAAGTGAGTGAAAGATTTTGTTTGAAGGAACACCTTTTTGATATGCAGATTTTACTGGATATATGTGAGAAATGCCTTCTATGGAAAACAGGAAGGAAGATACTTATTTACAAAATGTATAATGTATCAAAAACAGATTTTGATGGGAATTCCCAGGGTTTCCTTAAAATCTTTGTTCCCCTTTAAAGTGAGATTGAAAGATTTTGTTTGAAGGAACACCTTTTTGATATGCAGATTTTACTGGATATATGTGAGAAAAAAACAATGCCTTCTATGGAAAACAGGAAGGAAGATACTTATTTACAAAATGTATTTTCTGTCAAAAACAGATTTTGATGGGAATATTTAATTGTTTCATCTTAACCCTTCAAAAACATTTTATTGCTGCTGATTTATATCTGCTAATGTTAGCTGTGAAAAGAAAGAAAAGCTTGAGAGAATGGCTGGTAGGAGACACTTTTCATACATTTACATTTATTACTTCATTTTATTGGCAATTTAATTAATGTATTTTAGGTTTCTAAAGCTTTCTGAAGAACATCAGCTGAGCCTTACAAAGGACTCAGGCTCTCAGTTTACTGCACCAAAATTCTGGACTGAGGATTGCCACTACTTCACTTTCCCTGCAAATCACATTAAGAAAGCAATTCTTTTTATAGGAATATTTACAGTCAAGATTCATACTGGTAAGGTGTCTGCAATGTGGATCCAACAGCAGAAGTTTACCTTCACAGCTAGATTAACTGATATGAAGTGGATGTGAAATTTCAGAAGAGCCACCACATGAAATCTCGTTTGAATTTTGACTGGAGTACTCTGCTCTTCCCTTTGAGGAATTTGGTAATGTGGAGCTCACAAAGAGGGTTAAGTACAGAAGGAGTTGTTTGAAACGAAGCAAGATAAATCATTTTAGGGAGAGGATGGAAATGGCTTGCTGGGCTTTTTGAATCCAAAGATATTATCCTTCTGGAATATGAAACCCCTGAAAGGTTATCTGAATCATAAAAGTTTGTGCCTCTCATGTTCAAAGGAATGAAAGAGTCTTAATAAAAATTGGCACCGCACAGGCGTCGCAACCAGCTATCTGCAGGAGCTGCAGCGAGCTTCACCTAAAAAGCTGAACAGCACAATCTTTCTTACAGTGCCCATCTAAATATGTTGTTTGGACAGGTTTGGGGTTTTACATTGAACACACTTTGAAACTCCCATGACATGTGATAGCTCTTTGCTCAGAGACAAATTCCAACAGGAACCTTACATTACGTATTTTACATCCCTAATGTAATTATCAGGCCAAAAAATATACATGAGAGCAATGAAGCTTGACCACTCAAACATTGCATTTCCAGTGCACGGTGTTATTCCTGACAGAGCCAAGGAGGGAGAGGAAATCCAGGGAGTGCTGAGCTGAATTTCAGAAGCAGATTCAGATTAATGCTGGATCATGGTTAGTTAAAAGTGAGCTGAAACCTCTGCTTCGCCGCTAGTGGTCTGTTTGAGGCTACAGCATGAGGACTGCCTGCAGGGCTGCCGGGCATTTTCTATTGCTAATTTATGGTTGCCAGGGATCTTTTGTTATGGCCACATGTTATTTATTTATCTACCTTTATTTTATTTTTTTTGTAAAATCCAAGAGGACAGCACAAGCGAGTGTGTGCTTTGCAAAATCACTGCAAGCAGGCTGAACTGGAGAGAGGATGTACCTAATAACCACCAGCCCTGACTGAAAGGGGAAAAAGGAAGAATATCATTGTGGCTTTTAAATATGACTATCAGTAGTGAAACTCTCCAGCTAGACTAGATAAAACCAGAAACAAAAGGGAACTTGAGTTACACTAGCAACAGCTTAATAGCTGCAATTATCATCTGGGCTACCAGTTGGAGTTCCCACCCATCAGAGCCCGAGGTAAAAGATTTCAGAGGGATAGAGTGAAAGGCCTGCCTGAAAATGCAAAACCACAGAGCATTCACTTGCTAAAAGACTTGGATGAGCTACTCGTTCTGGTCTTTGTGCTCTTTTAAATACAGCCATCTAGTTGTCTTGGAGACAGGCACGTGGGAAAAAAAAAAGCCATTCAATATTCTTATCCCTGACTATAATCCCCTGTTATGGGTCAGCTAAGTAATAGTCTAAATACAAAATGTATAAAATATTAACCTGACAAACTGCTCTGCTTAAGTCAATGACATATGGATAGAAGATGTGGGTAACAAGAGGTTTATTAAAATGCTCCGGTTCAGCTGCAGCAGGAATGACAGAATAAAAGCATGCCTTGTAAAACAGAAAGGGTAGAGAGATATTAACACTGAAGTGCAGTTGAGCAAATTCTCCTGGAAATCTCAGAGAAGCAAACAGCAAATGAGGTTGATTAAAATTACTATAATTGTGGTGACAAGTTGTATGCTACTTGAACACCCTACTGTACATAGTTCCAGATGCAAATTTGGCCTCTAATTTACCCTTCCTTGAAGACAGTGATAAAACTCCCGTTGACTTCAAAGAAGAGCAGAAACAGGCTCTTCAATTCATAGGAAAGAAATAAATGTCTGACTTTAAAATGTAAGAACAGCAGCCCTAAAATATATCTTGAAAGCATCACTGGATTTTATTGATGATAACCTCATATTAATAGCTTTTAAGATCTTCAAGTAAATTGGAAAACTTGAGTAACTTCTTGTTTAAATATGGTAAGTTTGAATCTGTGTGACTAAATAAGAGCAAACATTCGTGTAATACTTTTCAGGAGCAGCCCAGAATAAGATCAGCATTTTCACAGGTAGTGGCTCTGGAAAACAGCTCAAGCACAGTGCTCAGCTTCAGATATGTTAAAAAAGAGTTACTCTCACACTGAGCTCTCACCTTTACAAAATCAGTCCTTTTAAAAGGATTTAAAGCAAAGCACTTAGAAGTCATCCAGAACCATTAATCGTTTCTAAAAATCTTGGCAAAAGCATTTGTTTTACCAATTTACACTAATGATGTCATGCTGTGTCTATGTTAATATACTTCTATTTAATTCTGAGACAGTCACTGTATGCTTCTCATCCATAAGTGAATGTATCTTAATCTCCCCGAAGAGGACAAATATGTTTTAACATCTGGGTAACAGGTAGAATTAACAGAGATGCTTTGCCCCTAGCTCATACTATTAGAATTGAGTTCAGATTTGTTACCATCAGCTACCAGGATATTTTTCTCCTTTATATCCTCCTCCCACAGAAGCTGTGTGCATCACCCCAGCCTTTTAAATAGTGTTGTTAAACCAACTGTCTGTAGTCTGCAACCTGTCAAAGTTCTTTTAAAAAAAAAATAAGCTAAGAATTTGTTAGGTTATTTTGCTATCATCTGCCATCAGAAATGATTACATTAGTTACAAAAGTTTGCACTGTCAAAGTTATGCTGAAATGGAAGAAAAGAAACTGCAGTTAGGTTACTGCTTCCAGATGGCATTTGTGCCTAATCTATTCACTACTCACAGTGCTTTGAAATTGGTGCACTTCTCTGAGACGTCCTGGCATAACAGGCTATGTTTACAGCAGTTTAAGTCTACTGAAATTAATGGAGATGCAATTTTCTTTTTTTTTTTTTTGTGATCCATGAATGACATAAGCAATCTTAATCATGTAGAACGAGTAATAAAATCCTGCCTTCAGCAAGGTCTATGAGATTTGAATGCTATGAAAATATGCTTACAACGACTGTGATTTCAAAAAAACCCCTGACTTCTAATGAAAAATAGGCCTGAACACAGTTGAAGAGGTATTCAAGCTTGTGGTTAGGTTGATGCCAGATGTTGATGCAGAGGAAAGGGAAGTTGAGGAAATTTAAGAAAAATAGGTACATGAACCCTTAGGATATTGGGTTACCAGCCAGCTGGGAGACACCTGGAAAGCGGCTATTTAAATCCGTTTGAAGTAAAGGTCTCTTGTAGACGGATTGCCCAGAGGGTCTGGAGAGCAGAGGAGGCAGATCTGAAGCCCCTTCTGCTCCTCCTAGTGCCTCCTGCCTCCCTCCGCCCGCAAGAGGCAACTTCCAGAGCCCCACGGTCCCGGGAGAGGGGTCGAGACAGCGGGGGGGAGAGGCTGTCCTGCGCGGGGAGCCGGGAGAGAGCTGATGCTGCACCGCCTGCCCGCCAAGGGCTCGCCAAGGGCATGGCGGCAGGGGTGGGAATGCAGTATTTGCAGACAGAGGTGGAGGGACAGAAAGAAGGAGGGGGGGGATTTTATCCACTGGAAACAACTTTTCTCTTTTTTTGTACATTAGCTTTATTTTTTTTTTTCATTTTTTACATTATCTTTACATTAACTTTACATTAACGTGAACTTATTTTTGTGGTGAGTTGCTGATTAGTTGGCATTTATTTCTGTAATTACCTCAAGTGTAATTTCATTCACCTACATCCAAAAGACTGCTGCCAACTTTTATAGATTTCTTTTTTGCAAGGTCAGAATATACATATCCATGCATACATAAACACACAGAGAAATCGATAAAAATTAATTAATTTCTACTCATACTATTGATACGTAGGTGTATAATTAAATTATTTTAATCTCCAGTTGCTTAAATTATAATCTTGCATAAGAATATATTTCATTAAATATGTATAATATATATTATATATAACATATTATACGCATTATATATATATCTCCTAGTTCTCAGAATTGCATAGAAAACATTGAAAATGGAAGGTGAATGCATCTTATGGGCTATAAAAGTGAGAGGGCAAAATAAAAATCCATTATTTATTATTTACAAAATTCACCCAAGTTCTGTGACCTTAAACCAATTCAGTACTCAAGTAGGATTTATTTTATCTCTGCCAGTGATAGTCATGAAGCACAAGATGCATAAGAATATATTTCATTAAATATGTATAATATATATTATATATAACATATTATACGCATTATATATATATCTCCTAGTTCTCAGAATTGCATAGAAAACATTGAAAATGGAAGGTGAATGCATCTTATGGGCTATAAAAGTGAGAGGGCAAAATAAAAATCCATTATTTATTATTTACAAAATTCACCCAAGTTCTGTGACCTTAAACCAATTCAGTACTCAAGTAGGATTTATTTTATCTCTGCCAGTGATAGTCATGAAGCACAAGAAAGCCAGTCAGTGTTTAGGGCACTTTTTGGAAACTTTGCCTCTCCAGGGCGCTCGTTCTGTTTTGATCACGGGCTTCTCCTGCCTCAATTCTCCACCTGTGAAATGGGGATAACCATCCTTTCTCTACCTGATGTGAGGTGCTCTGAGGAAATGTGCCTTCAAGAATATTTGGATATTAGTGCGATACATCTATATAAACATTTAAGGGAGGTTGCAAACAACACAATACAAAGTTAAAGTGTATTAAATGATTACTCTCTGCTTTGCTTTATAGTTTTACTTTTTTGTGTTTGCTTCTTGCCTCTGTCTGTAATTTTGCTGAAGGGGTATGTTTCCAATTAATGAGACGCTGAGTTTTCTGGTTGTGGCTCAGCATTTTAAGCCTAGCTGTTGCTCTTACTATTGTTGTTAAGAAGCACACTACAGCCCCTTGGGGAAAGTCTAATTCAGACTTTAAATAGTCAGTTCAAATAGAGTTCATTTTGGCTTAACTCATTTTGGTCATTTCTTCACAAGAAAGGCTTGGTGTGTACCAAGTAAAGCACCCCAGAACCCAGGTAACACAGCGGTGCGTGGAGCACTCTCTCACTGCATCAGCATCGGCTTAGGGAGGAGGATGTTCAGACAACAACAGTCTCTCTCCCCCACTCCTTGTTGCTCTTCATACTTATTTTCCTCAAGGGCGTATATATTCAAGGGTAACAGGAGATACCAGGTGACTCAGTTTTGGGAAGCTCTGTTAAAAGGGCCTTTGGTTTTGGGAGGCTCTGCACCCTCTCCCAGTGAATATTACCATTTCCTTAAATACCTTCCTTAATCTGGACATTAAACTCATGACTGAGCACTGCACAAGGCCATGTTTGCACCCTTCTTCCTGCTTCAAGACCCACTGGCCCCTTCACGAATGTCCTCGCCTTACACTCTAAACAAGTCCTCTGTCATGAACCTATGCCTCTGTCCCAACCATGGGCCTCCATGCATGGAGTCTCCAAGCTTGGCATTAAGACATTTATGGAATCTTTCACGTGGTGTCACATTTTAATACTAAATGCAATGAATTAAAAACTATTTTTAATCTTTTTCTTATAGTAGAATTTGTGTAGGTAGCAGAAACTATGATGCATTTCATTCTCTGCAGGAAGGACTTTTTAAAAAATGCTGTAGCTGATTATATCTGCTTTCTGTAAGCCTTCCTGCTGTACACTAAAGGAAGATGTAGCTCTGCTGTAAAGTGATCCAGTTTTGAAAAAGAGCATTCTAGTATCAATGCATTTTAACACCGCTTAATGGGTTTATAATTGTATTCAGCATTTTAACCGGAAAGCAGGAATAGGAAGTAGGTGGGAAAATATGCTTATGGAACCCTCCCTCTTATTGATCATTATGCAACAATACCCAGAAGATGAGCAGAGGGGTGGGGGATCTCCTACCTGTGGGCAGGTAGGGGACACCAGCACATTACTGATCATTTAAAACTTGCATTTTTAAACCAAAACAGCTGTGAATCTGCTGAAAAGACTGAATATTTTAACACACATACTCTGCTCATGAAAACACTTACTCTCGCTTGCCAGTACTGTAATTTTATCTACATTAACAAAAAACATTATGAATACAAGTCAAACTGGTTATTGCAATAAATGAAAATGGCAATTCCATTTATTTAATTGGCAGGTACCCAATATCTTTTTATTCTTACAATGAAACAGCTGGGATCTTGTGAAAAGTAACTACTACTGTGTAATAGCTGCTACATGATATCATAGCTTTCATAGGAAGAAGACAGAGATTCACCTGGCAGAGAAGAGATGGCTAAAATACAAATAATTAAAATTTTAAATAAAAATCAACGATATCTTTTGTCCTTCCTATGCTTTGGGGAATAATTTCCTGGGTAAGAGAGTCATTATTTCAAGTATTCACTCCAAGATCTATTCTGTTGCTGTTACACCTGAGGAATAATATCTATTCCATAAATAGTGTCACTGGTAGAGTCTGGGGTCTTTAGTTCTTTCACTTCTCATACTGGCTCATTATTCATTATAAAAAAATGCTTTATTGATCAAATAAATTATTTGTTGGGTAAAATACTACTCAAATTAACGAGTAGTGTATTAGAATTTGTTTGTATTGGTTAATCTTTTTGCGTGCTTAGGTCCCCAAGCTTCATAACCCTGCTTCTGGTTTTGATGGGATAACTAGAACTATTTTTAGCAAGACGGCAAGGAAGGATGAATACCAAATGCTACGTAATTAAAGATACTGGTGTGCAGATAAATGCAATGTATTTTCACTTTCTTCTTGATATCCCAGCCCCCCTCAAATCCTTCAAGAAGGAAGGATTAGCAGGTTACAGAGGAGGCATGAAGCACAGACTAAAAAAAGTCCTGGAAGCTTTTTCTTCAAAGACTTGTGACATTTTGGACAGCTGCTGAAATATCTACTATGGCCTTTGTGCAGTCTCACCACATCTTCTTTCTTGATTTGGAAGCTCTTCGGAGCAGGGACTACGCTTTTGGGGGTCTCTGCCATTACAAGGCTCTGGCCAAGGTATTTGTGTATCCCCATAAGTAGCATCTTTGACAGCAGTAAATAATATCATAATGCTTTCTAAATACCCAGCCAGAGTCAATGCTGCAAGCACTGCCTGCCAATACATTTCTGTCGATGTCAGGGCAGTTTTGACTGTTCTCTGGAAATGGTGATTATTCACCCTAGGATATTTTTGGCCCACCTGTAGACCCCCAGGCACATGTGTGTTAACAACAATAGTATAATGAGAAGTGATATTTAAAATAAATTCATAACTTTTAAGGCCAGAGGGATTGCAAGGTTATATGGTGTGATTTCCTATGCATTAGAAGCCATAATGTTTTTCCCATAAAATTCCCTTTGTTGAGCTTAGTCACTTGTGTGTGGACAAAGCATATTTTTCATACTTTATTTTTTTCATGCCTTTAGTAGCCACATCTGCAAAGCCAGGCTGATAGGGGTTTTTTATATCTAATTTTGGCATCTACAGTTGGACACCAAAACACAGAAAGCATTGACTTCTTCAGTCATTACCAAGTGTTGCAGCCAAGCAGGACAGTATTTGCAGAGCAAAACAGATAGTGCTGAGGACCCTGCATCTGTCCTGTACACATTTTGAGGTGGTTACTTTGGACTAGCTCTAATCAGGTTGAATGAATACTCCCTGGCTGTCGCAGCACCTGAGGTGTACTTCTCACCATGTCTTCCAGGTTTGTTTTATTTTGTCTAAAAGGGGGGGGGCGGTTTTGTGCTCAGAGACTTCCCCACAATATAAGCCAAAGTACAGTAAGTGCAGGTGATTTGCTTCAAAAATGCACTCCTGAAGTGAAGGAGAGGGAAAATGATTGAAATGATGAGCTTTAAGATCAGTATTCAGCAGCATGAGTCTGTAAAAGAGACTTTGAGAGTAGAGGAAAAAGAAACAGGTTGCCAAGTTACCTAATGCCTGAGCCTCCTGTTCAGGTTTGCATTAATATAATTGGGTTGGAGCATAGAGTTTAATGACTGACAGTCATTTAAGTATGATCCCAAACATCGCATTGAATTAAATCAAATGAAAAAAATGAATTATCCTACTGGTGGTGTGATCATTTTACTTTTTTAGTGTTAGACTGTTTTTCAACAACATAAAAGACTCCAACAACAAAACTGAACAGAGTGGGCCATAGGAATCCATAATCAATATTCAACAAATGTTTTTAAATCCTGTACCTCTGAATGAGGGCATCCAGCTCAAAGTATAAAAAAGGAGGCCTGTTTCATGGGAATGCCTCAGAACATGGACAAGCAATTAGGTTAACATTTGCCAAAGTCAACAAAATGAATGGAACATCCTCCAAAACCAGATAACCACACAAACAGCAGCAAAGCCAGAGAGCTGCTTCAATGGGAAAAATATATGTTTAACTGCAACTGACTTATATCAGAGGATACTGGACCCCCTGACACTTTGTATATTCCCAACTGAGGTGAACTAAATAGTCTGTCAGATCTACTCTACTGACAGAAATTGTATTTAACTCTCCATAGTACTACAAGCAAAATGTTACACTCCCCCCTCCTTTAGAGTTTGGACACAAAATTGAGTTAAGGAGGTAAAACAAGTTGTCAGCCGGTGGATGATAACCATAACTGCTCATAAATGTCTGTATCAGTTTTAGTCAGTTTTATTTGTGATGTAACGGGCCTTAATCTAAACTTCAGAGAAAGAGACTAAATTACATTAATGTTCATTTGTCCAGGCTAAGAGCCCAGACACAGAAATTCACTGCAGTGTGTTTCATGGGCAGTAAAGCCTCTTTAACGCTGTCTTCTGCATGCTCCCCTGTTGTAGGGGAAAAAATCCTTATATAAAAATAGTTATACTCTATAGCTACTGAAATAGCTTATTCCCACAGGATCGAAAAAGGCTGAACTTAGTTGTTAATAAAACAAAGTTAAGAAACCTGGTAACAGCGTACAAAATCAATGAGAAGCAGAAACATCCATGCAAAGGCGGCAGGTGGTCCACGAGCTGGAGGAAAGATGTTTGGGTTGCGCACACCCAGCCACGCAGGCTTGACAAGGCTGGGATTTCAGCACAACATCTGTTCGCTCCTGACAGATGCCAGCAATGTTTTGGGAAAGTCTCTTCTCTTGTGCAAGAAACTGCAGGAAAGCAGTCAGAAGAGATGCAACATTTGGAAGCGAGAGACATGGCTGATGTGACGTTTGTGGGGGAAGCATCCTAAGCCCGAGAGGGAAACAGTGAAGCCCTGTGGAGGCTGCGGCGTGTATCAGGAAGCCCTGCGGACCCAGCCAGACAGCCCGTGGAGACGGGTGAGAAAACAGACAGCCAAAGCAGGGACGGGGCAACCCGCAGCTGGGAAGTCTGAGGAAAAGCACTGCCATCGGGCTCTTGCAGGGCAGGGACTGCCCTTCTTCCCCAAAACCAAAGAAACGCTGTGTGTTTGCAGATACGTAACACCACAGCACCTGATATCACCCCGCAAAGGGCATGCAAACAAGCTCTGTGCGAGCGCGGCGGGAACAGATGCTAACGCAGCAGCACGTCTCCAAGCAGAAGTAGGAGGAAGGTTCCTGCCTTAGCACTCATGAGCTCTATTTCTCTGTACTAGTTGTTCTTACCTGTCACTCTGACCCCCAGAATTTGCACCCCACGTGTTTATATTATTTTCCTAAAATAACAGTACAACAGTACCTCAATGTCGGGAATATGAACACATGCGCTTTTTTTGTATTCGTAGCTTGAAATTTTGCACTTGCAAGTATTTGATTTCTCTGATACCATTGCCTAGTTTAAAATTTTGCCTGAGAACTTTGTCCATTCTTTCAACTTTTACTTATAGCTAGGAGACAAATGAGTTTTTCATCTCAAAGGCTAAAGTAAAAACAACCAAACAAAACTTGTCAACTTACTAATTCTTGTATTATTTTCTCATTCAAAGTAAAAAAAGGAAAAAATCATCCCCTCCCCCCCAAGAATAGGTATCAGGAAGCTTAAAAAAGTGAAAAAAAATATTTAAAAATATATCAAAATGAAGTTTCAACTTTTCAGGAATTATTTTCAATTTCTTTTACTGAAAACTATGCAATAAAATACTTTTACTCCAAGTTTGACAAACTCTTCATTTACTGAGTGTTGGTACAGTTTTTCTGATTATAATCTTTTAGACATGTTTCTGACAACATTAAATTTATAAGGTAGGTAAATAGAGTGACAAGTTTTTTCTGAGACCTTTATGTTGTGGAATAAAATTGATCATAGTGCAAGTTAACTAGCTACCTTTATTTGATCTGGTTTAATTGTTGGGCTGACTAGGAAAAGACCTGGATTAAGGAAAAAACTCTGCTCTGTCTTCTATGCCCAAATAACCCCTTGCAGCAACTGGGAAATGGAAAGTGAGCTCCACATGTAGATTACAAAAAATACTAGGAAAAAAAGCTGAAAAAAAACCCACCCTGTGAGATAAAAACTTAGAAGGTGAGGTTCAAATGAGATGGGAGGCCAGCCCATAGACAGTAATCAGGCTGATTTTCAATTATATTTTCATTGTAAGACAGTTGCCTAAGTCTTCTGTAGCCTGCAAGAGCAATTGCTAGATCAGAGCAGTGAGTAAAAGATTAACTACAGCTGGTGTTGCAGCTTGGGGAACAGTGCAGGAAGGGCAGGCAGGTTTGAGAGTAGCCCCGGAGCTCCCCACGGCAAGGCTCAGAGACAGGAAGGTCCGTCCTGCCACTCGTCCTTCACTCCTGGTGGCCTTTGGCTGTGCCAGGACAAGTCAGTGCCGCTGGGATGCAGTGCTGCTGTTGCTGGCACACAGTCGATGCAGCCCTGACGGTAAGGAGTGATGCTGCTTCCTTCCCTCGCTATGGGTCACATCCCCAAACCACGTCATATGATGACTCCCCATTTCCCATTAAGGCCCCAATTTTTAAGCTGCAAAGAAAAGGCTACATAGACATATGCTCACCCTGGCCTCTGCACAGTTCTGCTGCTTCTCTCCACCTGACTGCCTCTCAGCTAAAACCACCTATTTCTGGACTTAACATAGGCAGAAGCATTTCAAGGCCTGATGGTACAGAGGTACCTCAACTCAACATCCTTAAGCAAAAGTGAACTCTTTTTGGTGTCTTTTTGTTCAGCTAACTACCTACACATAAACCTTCAGAAAAAAAACCCACACAAAATCCCCTCCCTTCCTCCTTCCAGCTTTTGAAAACCCCAAACCTGGGCTGTTCGAAAGGAAAGGACGTGTTGACAGAAGCATAGCCAAGAAATAGCTGTGCCAAGAAGGGGAACATCACAGTATGATGATTTCATTGCAGCAGAGTTAAAGGTACATGGAAATGCTTCAGGACAGCTGAGGAACCCTCCTGAGGAGATATCTGGGTTGGAGGGCAGGCTCTCTAGAAGATGCAGACACCCTGGAGAGAGGGCAAATCATCGGGGCTGAGGTGCTCACAAGCAAGTCTGACCTTGATGAGATGAGAAATGCTATAGGAAAAGCAAATAGGTCAAAAGCAGAGGAAATGTTATCTGTATCTTATGTTTTCATTCTATTATAAATGTAGTTACCATGGCAGCAGCAAGCAGTTTTGGGGTTTGGGTTTCTCTACAGGCGTACAGGCATCTTTTGAACTTCCCTCTTTTTCCACTGCCATATCTGTCCCCAGGAGGACAGGCTGAAAACTCACTCATATTTGCTCCCATGAGCAATATATTAGTAATGAGAACAACAACAACAAAAGTAGTACAAAAACTCCCCAAAAGCATAATGATAGTATTTTTATCTTTTCTTCCAGAACATTCAACCCAAGCGTCCCACTTCAGCCCTCCAGATTTCGTCAGCAACAGAATGGTCTCTGCACGGTTTCTCTTACATCCCCTCATGCTGTCCTTCTCCTCACTCATTTTTAGAACAAGAAGAGGAACCCATCAACATCCATTGATATCTCTCTTAATTCACATCATTTAACTATTTTTCTCACCCAGCAGCTCTCTTCTTTGGACTTCTCTTTGGACATAGCATAACTCAGGACCTTCCAGCTCTTATGGGTTGGGCTGAACTGAAGGAAAACACTGGAAGGGAAGAAAAGAAATTCCCATATTGAGCGATGCCTGTTAGAGCCCAGTTGCAGGCAGGAGAGACCGAGCTTTCATATTGAGGCACCCAATCATTCTGGCCACCAGCAGGCTATGGCTGCGAGGTGTGGGGTATGAACCTCAAACTTAATACTCAACAATAAGAATCATTGATGCTTACTTGCCCCTAAAGAGTCTCTTTTCTAGAGTAAAATCAAAGAACTGTAGTCTCAGCTGCTTTTATCTGAATGTAAGTTGAGAGAGTAGCAAAGGAGAAGTAAAATGTGACAGAGTCTGCTTTCTTTTGTGCTACATCTGAACTGACTACAAGATAATACAATAAACAAGATAATAAGATGAAAGAGAGCTTGAGAGGGCCTCTTTTCCATTCCCTGGTCCCAAAGGAGAATCAATTATTTCTAAACCACTCTTGAAAGATGTTGGACTAATCTGATCTTTACTGTGGATGCCTGGCTATTCTCCTCACTGCACCTATGGTTTCTAGGTAATTGTAGTGGGGTTCTAGGCAATTAAAAGCAAAGAACAAAGTAAGAAAGTCAGAATATACTGAGGACAGTTCAAAGTAGCTAAGTATTTTATTTACTTAGGATTAGAACTAATTTTCATGATATTTTCAATTGATTTATTTATTAACTACTATGGCATATTAAAGCCACGGTGTTACCTTTGCCTTATGTTGAATCATACCTTTCCAGGGCTTACCTCATTGTTTCCAGGAAAAAACTGTTTTTCAGCAAAGCCCACTCAAGAAAACACTATTCCCTACTTTTTGAAGATTCACTTTTGAGTTGAATCACTTTATTTATTTGGTTTACAGATGAAAAACGTCTCGTAACTTACATCAGCAGAAGAGGGGGCATTGTGGTAAAATGCAGTTTGGGGTCAAGAATAAATGGCCAGTGGCTGGAGCTACTGGAAGCTACCCTGTCCCAAAAAAGCAGCCTAAGCAAGTGTGTGGGTTTACAGCATCCCAGAAACTGGAAACCTAGGTGAGCTCGTACTATGTAGCAGAGGAAAGATGACTAACTCCACTTTTAAAGCCATGCAAGCTGTTTTCGCAGTGAGCACACTGCCTTCCTCTTCCTGCACAGGAGGAATGTTTATCCGGCACTTAATGCAGATCCTTCTCTACACTACTGAGTGCTAATTTCTCTCGATACTCACACCCTCAGAATCCAGCCACTATTAAATAGCTGTAAATTGGTAACTTTAATTGCTGAGGACTCAAGCATTGTAATTCTCAGCATGTTTGAAGGAAAAGAAAAAGCAAAAAAAGTAAATCAACTCTCCTGGGGTCTCCCCTCCCCAGTCAATAATGTCAAGTTTTCAGGAAAAGGAAGCGTGGCATTTGCAGACTCAATTAAATCAGCGCAGTTGGAATTCCTCCTCAAGGTGGTAGGTACTTCTGAGGCTGCAACTCATTTTGAGAAACCACTTTGGACTTAGAGGAATACTGACAGTGCTATTTTACACTATACTGAAGGTAAGGACCTAAATATAGCTCAAGGGTAACTGTAGCTGGAAGGCTGATAGTGCTCCTTTATATTATATGGGCTCTGTGTGTCACACCAAATGATTTACAGCTATTGCATGGGGCGTACATGCTCACTGCATTGTCCTTCCGTGATCAAAATATTCTTGCTTCACAGCTTTGCAGCCCACAAAGTATTTCCACATGTTTGAAAAAAGGAGGTCAGATATCTCGTGGCGTCCTGCTGCTCTGCTCTTCTAACTGCAGTTCTGGGTTGGTGGTCACCTAAAGACATTTGCATCATATTGGTTGTACACATATTAATGCAATAGCTATGATGTATAACTGTGAGGCCATTTTTGTCTCTTTCTGACAACTGCCTAAATCTCATCATTCCTCATCTTTATATTTCTCTCCTTCTCTCTGGATAAGTTATTTGAAGATAAAAACTTTTGAGCTCTTTCTCCTCCCATGGAGATGAGTTAGACAGTTTCTTTAATGAAAGCACCCACCCCATGGATGCTGCGAGGTCCCAGCTTCCACAAGGAAAAGAAATGTGGCAAGCGGTATTTCAAGAGCATTAGCATCAGGCCAACAATATGTCCATAGTTCCCAGTGACCTCTCAGTGAGCTCCAAACTAAGATGATTTTATATTATTCCTCTCTCTATGTATCCTTGACGAACAATGCAAAGGAAAGGCAGGGATTTAACTTTGGGAAAGACCTTGTAAATGAAAGGTGAAATAGAGGCTACTTATCTAACATTTGCTTCACAAGCTTGTGGTAGAACTGACATTTAGACAATGGGGTAAAGTGGGGGGCAGAAGTTGTGGGCTGGTATTTGAACATTGCTTCTAACTTTGGAACTTTATACAGCCTTTAATCTGTTCCTGGAGTGCTTGGAAGTGTTCTGTGGATGTTGTGAGTGAACTGTGCTTTTTGTATTAAACATTTATTGCATGGCTTTCTGTTCTGCAAGCAGCTGGATCAATGATTTAAGCTATCCCCTCCAGATCTATGTTTCTATTGACTGCTCTTTTTTTCCTTCGGAGAAGACATCTAAGCCATGGTTTCAAATGGGGAAGAATTCTGCTGAAAAATGTATTAGGAAAACTAAAATGCTAATGTGCAAGGGCAGTCCCCCTTCTGACAGAGGGAAGGAGCCATGGACAACACTAAAAATGTGAGAAAAAACGGCATTGTTCTGTAAACTTTGCACAAAATGATCTTTTTGAAAACAAAATTTAATATTTTTAATAAATGTAGATTAGCGTGACGTTTCATCATCTTCCTTGGGCTTGTCTTCCTCTGTGTCTGCTAGGACAAAGAGGTCACATAGCTCAGTATCGCTGTTGTCCTGGATTTCACTGCACCACAGTGTTTGTTGAGCGCAGCAGTGGGATCTCAGGATTACGTGGTCGATCTCACAAACATCCCCGTATCACTCAGCCACCGCTGTTTTCCACTAGAGAGGGGCTCCCCTCTGTCCGTTTTTCCCTCTGCTCCTTCACTGAGCTGACAGACATGCGTACGTATCCTGCCGGCTGGACCTCAGCCACGCTGGCGAGCATGGCTCTTCCCAGCGGGCCAGGATGTCAGGGTTCTCAGCATGAGACCGTGCTGATACACGATGCATGAGCGATCAGTCAACAGCCAGGAGTACGATGGGATGCACGAACTTTGTGCATGCCAGAGTCACACAGGACAGCATGTGGCGGCGTGCCAGCATCTGCATGAGGCTCTTGCGCCCGGTCAGGATGACGCCGAAGTGGGAGCGGGAACGCAGGCAGACAATCCAGTTATCTGGCTGCCTTGGTTTTGGCTGGGATAGAGTGGCAAAGGAGCATGAGGTGCCAGCAGAAGGGCTTGACAGATGCATTCTCACTCCTATGGGGTAGGGATGCATAACTCTATGTATCAGTTACGCCGTGGGTAGACACATTCGGCACCTCAGAAACCTCATTCCAAAGAGGATTCGAGTGTCACATGAATCACAGGAGACACTGGTTGGGGAAGCAAGGCATCCTAATATGAAGCATCTCCAGTTAACCTTTCAATAAGTACCAAATGCAGACAAGTCTTTAAATATAGTGCGTAGCCACCTTCTCCAGAATGAACGCAAAGACAAGTGACAGAATATGGTGAATGTAGATGACAACAAGATATTGAACTTTCCAGAAGAGGGAAAATACACATCAAAATTAGAGCATCCTACAAGAAGTTCAAGGTTGTTATTATTTTAAATGGGGGCACACTTTTCATGAAAATGTCTCCAGTCTTCAACCATCTCTAATAATCATTATGTGTCTATTTTTAAAAAAGAAAACAAGAAAACTAGGTGAAATAACAAGAAAACTAACTACAGACTCAGCTAACTGTCTTTGATGCCAATGATAACACCTATATTAGCAAAGATGTAAGTGTCCCTCCCTTATTCTTGAACCTCAGTGATCTTCTGATAATGTATAAATCCTGTTAGCACTTTCCCCAGGACTCACGAAGACATCCCTGCCCATATCCTCCCTGTATCAGCCAGCTCAGGCAACTGGCAGCTGCGTAATGAAAAGGAAATGAAATTTTCCTGTTAGCAGCCTCCTCCAATTCAGGGAAACAGGGACAGACACCGAATCTGCGTGCCATACTCTCAGGGCTTCTCATATGTTAAAAGTACTTTCTTGAAGAGAGTGGTTAAATGTGGCTCTTAGCAGACAGGTGAAACCATAATACAGGCTGTGTGGCTGGACCTGTAATATATTCTTTTTGGCTGCTTTAGCAGTTTTTTGATATTCAGGTCTCTATTGCTAGTTGTAAAGAGACAGGAAAAGGATGCATTTACTGAAGTTCAACCACTACAGAAATAATCTATAAGACCAAGTGATCAAAAGCAGCACATTTTTGGAGTATATTTGCACATTTCAGAAACAAATAATCAATCTCTCAGTACTAGGATGAGACCTTTGATAATAAACTTTGAATAATTTAATTAAACTACAACTCAGTGATAGCTCGAAATCATTTGTAACAGAAAGTTTAACATTGCCATTTAAATTAAGAAGTGTGTAAGAGAAAAATGAAATGTAATCCGAATAAAGTGGAGTGCTTTTTTTTAGGACTTGCATAATTAATAATAAAATTAGAAATATTTGTGCAACCAGGTCTTGTTTGGATCTCACTGAGGAAAATATTACCAGCTTCCAAACAAATTATTTCCTTCCTATCTTATTTATTTAGTCTGTCCTGGGTTAAACCAGTCCAGTTTAAAGTTGGGTCATGACCCTGAATACATCTGCAAAAATGCAACACTGGAATATTTCATTTGAACTCCTTGAGGTTACTATGAATTTACTCCAGATCAAATGAGACTAAGATCTGTCATGATAATTAAAGTCCACTGATAATGCAAATTCCATTGATAATATAATGTTGTGATTACACTACTCATGACAGTCTAACTCTTGATATAAATAAAAATTGAGTTATAAACAAAATGAGGCATGGCTGAGATGCAGATCTGAGTGTAGATGCTGCTCTACTGTGTCTGCCCACTGGAAATACATTCTGGATCTGGGGCTTGTTAAAAGATGCTCCTTGTCCACAACCATTTAGTCTAATGGTAAATCAGCTCCAGAAGTGGCAGTCACCTATAGGGAAGAAGGAGAAGAGATGATCATTTGGTTTTAACATGCTTCCTTCTCTACAGTTATTTAATAATCTTTCAAACAACTCTCCATGTTTTCAGATTGCACATATGATATGACCAACTCATCCTGTAACATTTTTCAGGGTAGCATTTTAAGAAGCTAAAATATTTTTCCTGTAAAAATCTTTCTCAACCTAATATTCCACCCCCTGTAATTATCTTCAAAAATCCTCATTCTGAAGGATTGCACCCTTATACATATTTTAGCCATTAACCACACCTTCTTCTCACCACCTTTATCCCTGCTGACATTGCAGCTTCAGGCTGTGCTAAGGGCCTGCATAATCTTGTTTTCCGAGGCTTCTGCTTTCTCTGTGAATGACAGGAGGAAAGGGGAAGCCAGGTAAGATCCAGAATTTCTTCGAAGATTAAAGCTCTAGAAAGCGTGTGGTAATCCAACATCTGTTATTTTGGTCCTGGAGCTGTGAAGCTGTGCTGCTGTTGTGCCATCTGCCAGACAGTCCAGGAGGAGGGGAGGCTGCTCCTTCGCCAGTAGGTGTGATTAAGGTTGTCTATGTGTTTGTGTTTGCATGCAGTGGGGAAAAAAATTGATTGCACACTTTGTGCTTGGGCAGTGCCATGTGCGATGTGTCAGAGAGGAGAATGTGGGTCACTTTACTTGCTTGCATCTGGACAAAGCACAGGGAATAAATAAGAAAAGCAAAAGGCCACACAGTTATTAACATACAAATAACATCTATGCTTCATGTGCAATTCACACAGAAGTCACACTCTGTTCTGATTTTATACTGGCAGGTGACTAAAGCACGATTAATTCACCACTGAGCTTTAAGGGACTTCTGATTTGCTCAGCAGGAGTGATACAGACCACTGCACCCCCAGGAAATGTCCAGTCTCAGAGGGAAGCATGAGGTCTTCATGCAGGTTACCAAGCTTCAGCCTAGGAAGATTAGTGCTGATTTCTGTACCTCTTGATGACTTTTCTCTGTATTAATACAAAGAATAAATATTTTTTCTGTATATGCTATTAAGGCATATCCCGTTTCAGCCTCACCGCTAAAGTCTGTCAGCACACGCTGCCTATGTGCGCAGTGACTGTGCAAAATGTCTTTGGACTGACTCTGACGGTAACTGTGTACCCTGAGTCACACAGTGAATGGGTACTGGAAAGAATTTAGGGCATCTTACATGAAGGTGTACTTGTATAGGGGATGTGGCAGTTGCTCTTCAGAACTGGGGAGAGAGAGTTCTGTCCAGAAAGAAGTGCCATCTAGACAAGAAGTATTAACATGCCCAAGTTATGAGCACTTTCACAAAGAAGGATCTGATACTAGACTTGATTTCCAGAGTGTCTTTGGCACAAACCTTTATTTATCAGCAGGAAGAATCCATGGCTTACATCAGGAACCCACCCAAGATGTACAGAATTGGGTTAATTTCTCTCTTTTGCTTGAAGAAATGGATTTTAAACTTGCAGATATTATTGGAACATATATAGGAATTGCTCCACACTAGAATTAAATGGTTCTAGATTTTCCTCAAGGCAGATGTTTAAATCTTTAGGGAACTTTCTCTCTGGAAGTTTTGGCAATTCCAGTAACTGGCACCCGAGTCAGAGATCTGAGCTTCTGCACCTGGAGAGCCTGACTTGACAACTGGAAGGGGCACTGGGCTGCTTGCACTGCAGTCCAGACATGTGATTGCTGCTCATGGGAACATTCGCAAGCTGGATTTAAACCAGCTAGATCTAGGACCAGTCACAGGGTAGTGATGTCAGAAAAAGCATCATGCTCCTCTACGACACCGGTGGCATGTTTAGTAGGCTGGAGAGAAGGCTACTCTGTGACTAGTTCTTGAAGTTGCTGGTTTAAGACTGTTGCAGCCGTGTCAATAAAGCTGTGACTATCAGTGGATTCTGCAGTTCGTACAGCCAGCAGCACCTGCACACAGCAGACAGTGAACTGATTTCAGCAGGGCTACTGACAGTAACAGTCCAGCTTGCGGCAAGCAAGGGTGGGAAGTGCCCTCTCATACCTGTAGGTTGATGTGGGTGGGTGGCATCTCTGTGTTGCTTTATTGCAAGAGCAAACCAGAAAAGAAGGCAAGGCCTAATTTGCAATTTTTCTCTTCCCTTCCTGTTCTTCTGAATTGAATTGCCAATACTCCCTTCATGCACCGGCTCACTGTTTTCATGTGCGCAGCCATACACTCTGGTGTTGATTAATCGAGGTTTGAGAGCCCAGCTCCTCCTGCCAACGGGTCCTCTTCTTACGGTGTATCAGGTGAGCAGGCTGGATCCTACCTCTTCTTGCTATTTGCTGGCTGGCATCACCCAGGGAGGGGCAAAGAGTGGAATATAATGGGAGGACGTTCTCCCTTCTGTGGCTGACAGCCCTGACAATCTGGCCCTATACTTAAAGAAACACAAAGCATTCAATTGTATGTCATTTTGATGTTTCTGAATAGCATCTCTCTGGAGATGAAATAGTAATCATCACCAGAGCTACAGATTAGCAACTGATAGAAAAAAATAGGCATATCATTAAGCTTACACTCTCCCTTGTTATCTCACCCCTTCTCATTCAATCCTTATCTGCAAACAGAAGAAGGGAATCCCTGCACGGCTACACTGCCGGGTTTGCATATAATCAGGTGTCGAAGCCTGCCTTACTTAGATCTTTTGTTTGGCTGCAGTCCCTACTGGATTTTTTTTCCTAAGATTTGTGCTTTCACCCCTGCATAATAATATAACAAATAACTCTTTGTCTCTTTAGGTTTGTTCATATAACTTGTATTAATATATTGACAATGTAATAAAAGAGACATACAAAGAATCCTCTTGTCTTCCCCAGCTACAGCAAAGGCTGTGGCAATTATTATTGTTGTGGCGATTATTTGAAGCACAATCTGAGACTCCAGTGGATAAATGTGAAAAAATGCAATTTTGAAACTCAGCTGTAGGAACAAAATTAACATCAGCTTAGATTTATGAGGATTTGCTTCATGTTAGTAAAGCTCTTTTTATTAGGGCATTTATCAGATGGTCTGGTGGTTAAAATGAATATTTTTAAAGGTATTTTGAATACAGCAGTGATGACATCTTGAAAAACTAAACAAAACCTAATTGACTTCCAGTAAGTTTTTCACTGCAGCTTGATTGTAAAAATAGTATACTTGAATGCTTCAAACACTCCTGTTGAAAAGGTTGCTTATAAATGTGATTTTTTTCATTTATTTTTGTGTGTGGGAACTTCAGTCTGGATTCTGAAGACAGCCACATACTTTAAATCTTTCAGAGTTTTTTTGTGCTGCTAACTAAAATCCAGGGTCCTTTATGCTGCTGCAAGTAAGAAGAAAAAATGTTGATAGAGTCAGGTCCTGGTATTTTCAGCTCACAAGGAGTGCAGGACTCTGTCTCCCTGGGAGGACATGAGCCTTCAGTGCAGCACAAGATGTTCCTTCTACCATTTGATGAAGAAACTCTCTCTTCTCTTCTCTTCCCGTCTCTGTTTTTTCAGTCATCTTCAAGCCTTGTCCAGGTTTTGCCTCAATCTTCCTTTCTCATATCTTTACTGTGCTTCTCACTCTAACACATAAGTACACCTATTCGATCATACTCAGTGAAGCTGTCTTTCCAAATAGGTCAAATTTCTAAGTATATTCATGTATGCCTTTAAATTCTGGCGGTGATGTACACTTGTATTTTTGTCTCAAAAATGACTGTGGCTTCTCAGGAGGAACCTAAATCAGAGATGACTGTTAATCTCATCAGTTCCAACCTACCACAATGTGGTACCTGGTAGGGAAAAGTTCTGTAAAACTGGCTAGAAAAGTATCCCTGTAGGAAAAAAAAAAAAGAGTCAGCAGCTAGGCCTTAATAAATCAAAGGCAATAGTGTTGACATGTAATAGTTCATATTTCCTTTTAATGAACGACTCTGGAAGTCAGTTCTTCAGGGCTCTTTTTCTGGCTCTGCTGTGGACTCATGACTCAGGACAGTTTTCACAAGCTCTGAAAGACCTAAATAGTATTTACCTGCTTCTCAAAAATACTGTGAAACATAGTCACCTCTTTGAAATGCTTTCAGATCCACAAATGGAACTCGTCTGAACAAGAATAGAAGTGTAAGGAGTAAATTTCAGTAAAATTTGATTTTACTGAAACCAGTGGGAAGTTTGCTATTGAGTTTGTGGGGCTAAAACTTACCCCCTTTGTTGCTTTGATGGTTGAGGACAAGAACAGAATTTGCCCAATAATTGGTGTTCTTTGTGCAAGGCACGTGAAGGGCTTAAGGGAGTTAGCAGCCTCCAGGGTTAGTGCTGTGAATGGGCACTTCTGAAATGCCAAGATTCGTGTTTTCCCTCCCAAACACATCTTGTCATGAGGCAAGATTATTATTGGAGGCAACTTCCATGGAAGTCTGCTTGTACAACTCTATTTGTGCATCAAACACCTTTAAAAAACTGATTGGGGGTGGGGTGAAGAATGCTGTGTGTATTACCTTGATGTCTCATGTCATTTTAAATAGCCAGTATTGCTGGTCTTGATAGTTCTTTATTTCTTTCATAAGAAATAAATTATTTCTTATTATTTATGTTTTAGTCTGTTAAAAGTTACCTATTACTTTTATTTTTAAAGGATTCACTTCAGGAAGAAAGACGTTTACCTTAAAAAATACATATAAAGACCACTAAGAGTTGTACAAGCTAAATTCATTTTCCTTCTCTTTATATTGGCATCATTCAAGGAGAATAAACTCAACAACTTGCCAGTTTAACATTCGCATGCCAATCCTTAAATTACAACTCCAGTACATCTTCACTGATTATTATTAAATTACATGCATCACAGACAGATCTGTAGATTCTCATAAAACCAAAACAAAACTGAAAAAACAAATAACTCAACAAATTTTGAGATAATATGACTATTATGTGGAGACCAAACATTATTGCTAATGTAGACAATTTTAAAGTGAATTAATTTTTTCAGTATTCTGAATAAACCTACTCTTTTATTTTCAAAGTTTTGAGAGTTTCAAAAAAGTATTTGGAAAAAAATAGTAAAGATTAAAATAATCTTAATGAGCTCTGCTTATCACTAAAAACTTTAATTAGAACCAGGCATTTCTTGGTGTGTTTTGTTTTGGGGTTTTTTTTAGCAAACAGCAAATTCTTTGAAACTTCAGCTGGAAATGGCTTCCCTCAATTGTCATTTGAGTTAATTTAAATTAATTTAAATAGCTTCAGCTGGAACAAAAGTGCCAGGACATAATCCACAATCCTTGTGAATGCCTTGTTTTTATCTAATTTCCAAGAAGCTTGGGGACCCACAGAGTTCATGGTGGCATTGGAGGAGAGGCTCAGCCTTCTGTCTTGCAGGGTGACTCAAAGGGAGGCGTTTGCAGCTGATGCTGCTCCATGATGTAGAGGTAGGTATCTGCTGGCTCAAGGTCCCGTTGACCTGCGAGGTGCCTGTCACGGCCTCATGCAACTTCCAAGGTATGGTGAGGGCTTCTTCACTCTCTTCCGCTGGCGTTGTCCAGCTTCCCAGGCAACACTTAGATATTTCCTGAGCAAGACGGGACTCCTCTGGGAACGAAAGTTGCACAGTCACTTTCACAGACCATGGGGGACCCAGAAACTGGGCTCCTGACAGCATTTTGAGAGAAAGCACCTGCTATTTTTGATTAGCATGTCAGTTCTCAGAGCTGCGCTTTATTTAATTAATTTTGGCAGCTAACAGAAATGACTAAATTAAAAAGAGGGAAAATCAACACATCATTTCTGCAAATCTGTTGACTGATTAGCATGGGTAAATGAGTTGCAAAGTGAATTTCAGCTTCAGGAAGGACATGTTAGCTGCCTCTTACACTTCATAATTCAAACTGAAACTCTAGTTGTAGTGTATGCATTTCTTTTTGAAGCAGAGAGAAGCTTTTCATCTTTTTATTTCTTTATAGTCTTTCTGAACACAAAAGCAGGTTGCCCAGAGATGTTGTGATGTCTCCATCCTTGGAGATATTCAAAATGAGATTGGACACAGTCCTAAGCAACTAGTCCTAGCTGACCCTGCTAGACAATCTCCAGAGGTCCCTTCCAATCTTAACTATCCTGTGGTTCAGTGATTCCCAAGTGCTGCTTGAGAAGAGGAAAAATAAGATTACAGTCATTTAAAATAATGAAACTAAAAATCCTGAGTGCATTTTTGATACGACTATTACTGGGGCAAGAAAATAGTTGGCGGGCCAGACTTTGTAATATTTATTATTCCAAATATAGAACAGACAGCTATTACCTGAGTCAGAGCTACCCTGTGCTCTGCCAGTGTTTGTAGAAGGCTTCAGTGATCATTTCCCTACATCTTACTGCCAAATAAACCTCTTTATCAGTTTCTTCAGACATGATTTCTTGTTGTATTAATGTCATGTGGCTATTAAGAGCCTGGCCACGTGAAGAATTTAATGTTCTCATTGAACCCAGAGCACATTCAGGTCATGAGTTGGTTTCAGCAGTTTTGTAATGTTTTATCACGTTGTTAATTCCCTGCTATTAATGATAACCTTGTGCTCTAAGTCCCAATATGATCTTGGATGGTTTGTTCAACGTTTGTAAAAAAATAATAAATGCAAGTGGATGCTTGGCAGGGAGAGCTCTGTCAACAATGCAGCATTGACTTGTAACATTCAAATAACATTTCCATTTCCTTAGAGAGGTTTTGGGGCTTGTTACCAACAAGCTTTTTTTTTTCCACTTTTTTTCCCCTCCAGTTTTGTTAGTGAAGAAACTTATCACAAAAGAATACTGGTTGTCATTTTTGATACTAGGTTTTATGTCTTGGTATAATGTCTCTGTTACATCTCAATTCAAATGTCTGATTTGTTCCTTTCAAATTTTGGGTGAAGATGCAGTCAGCTTGAAGGTAAAAAATTATCACCAGGAAAATATAACTCATCAAGTGGTGTATGTTTCTGCAAAATAGGTAGTTCTAATAAGGTGAGATTCATCTTTCTTAGCTCAAGCATCAGAAAGTTGGTTGCATGTAGTTCTCATATCGCTACTGGAGAGAAACAGGTGCCCATTTCAGCTCATGTTAGGCATCTAAGACAGGTGACAAAAAGTCATTCTGGAGATGCTTCTTCCTCTCCAGTGACTAAAAGAATGACCAGCTTAGGCATGGATACTATTCTTAAGTGTGTTAAGTTGAATGAGGTAAAACCCACCCCTGGAGACTAAAACAAGGATTTTCAGCCTTCTCAGAATTTCATACCAAAACAAGACCCACCTCTTCATGATTTTTAGCCCAATTATAGAATCACAAAAAAATTTGAACTGGAAGGGGCTTCTGGATGTCATCTGGTTCAACCCTCTTCTCACAGCAAGGCCAACACCAAAGTTAAATCAGGTTTTGTACAAAGACCAAGAGGCGTGTTATTAAGATAAACAAGATAACATAGGTACTAACAGGGATTGCCTTCCCTTCCCTTCCCTTCCCTTCCCTTCCCTTCCCTCCCCTTCCCTTCCCTAGGGATGTTTTAGTTAATTCTGTTCAGAATACCATAGTACAAGCTTGTTTTCAAAGAGGGAGGTTACAAAGAAGACAATAGCCTTTCAATCTAGAAAATAAGGACTAGGAATGGGACAGCTAGAAGGAAGTCACAAACCTGTCTGTCTATGGGAGAAGCGGCTGGATGCCAGTGTGACCAGCACTATTGGTAGGATAAAAAAAAAAAAAAAAAAGAAAAGAAACAAAAAACTGGCCAGGAGCAGAGATGCTGAAGAGAAACAACTCATCATTTCAAGAGGGGAGGAAAGGGAGAGGGTGCAATCACAGTGCACGGAGAGCATACATACTTTCAGTCAGAACCCTGTGCACTGTACGGCAAAAAAATTGGACTTTTCATAAGAAAATTTTTCTTTGAGCAACATACAGCTACGGTGGTTCTGGTTTAGCTACTGTTGTTGTTATGACAGACCTGAAAGGTCTCCGACTTGAATCAGTGCCTCCTTGTCCTAGTTGCTGTACAGATACAAAGTTAATGAAGGTTCCTCTCCTGGTAAGCTCACAAGGTAAGTGTAATACAAGAGACAATAAAACTGCGTGGAGGGAAAAAATAAAAAAAAACAATATCATATTAGGCAGTGGTTTCAATATACCAGGAAGCTAACAGCTGCCCAAGTTTGTTTGATTTTTTTAGGGCATTAGAACAAAGTAAACCAAGAAATGAAATTTAAGAATACAGATCTCAAACATGAGAAGAAACATCAGAAAAAGCACAAAAGTTATTTTTCAAAATATAGCAAAGGGTGAGGTTGGTATCACAGGCCAAGTGGAATGAGCTCTAAATACAAATAAGCCTCAAGATTAGTTAGGGATGCAGCAGAAAATGCACCAGGAATTAAGCTTCCTTTATGCTTGATGCAATAAACAAGAATTTTCTGGAGAAATCCAGGAAGAAGAATGCCATGATGAAAAAGGCAGGCTACATAATGCACAATATTGTACATTAATTTCAGCTGTGTGAATGGACAGAAAAGATCTGCACTTGAGAAATATTCAGGAGCTGTAGAAAGAAGAAGAATAAAATTTGCAATTGAAAGTACCTGGTATACTGTTTTTAATCTGGTAAGTACCTGGTATACTGTCCTTTAATCAAATACATGTGATTATCTAATTTCAGGTTTGTTGGGACATATCTTCATTGCTTTTATGGTTTCAAAAATTTCTTGTGCATTTTTTATGGCTAAAAGTAGATATAAATCAGGTTTCATGCTTTATACTGTACTTTATACTGTTGAACAGGATGCTTTTAAAATTGAGGTAGGCAACTGATGATGTGAAGGGAAAAGGACAAACTGAGGAAAGTTTACACCTCAAGCTCTTAACCCTGGATTATTCCAGTTGCTGTGAATGTGAACACTGCTTTAGTAACAAGGGCATCAGACATCCACCAAACTAACCCACATATGTTCACTACATATTAGACCAGCATTTCCCTTGGAGATCTTCTGTTCAAACCTGAATAAAGCTTAATCTTCTTTGCTAGTGAAATTAAAACATGTCCTAGCCCCAGGTAGCAGAGTGGCAGCCAGAAAAGAAGAGAGAGGCAGTCATGAAGTTTTTGGCATTATCTTTTTGGGATAGCAAATGCCAGAGCTGGGAAAAAAATTCTTTGCAAATCCAATGGCAAAGTGCTCTAAGCTTAGTCACAGGAGCACACCAGTGTAAATAATGTCATAAATGTGTTCTTACTTTTCAATAACGTTTTAAGGTTCTGAAGTGGATAACGGTTCCACGTTGGGTAACTGCAATGCAAAAGTTTTGGTTCCTGCCCCAAAGAGCTTACACGTGACAGAGCAGCCACACATCATGCTAATACCAAGTCTTTCTAAAGGCAAGTCATGTTTACATTTATATTCTGAGAAGGCCTAGGAGTTATATTCTGCGCTTGAGAGCCTTGGAGCTGAAATGCTGGACGGGAGGACAGATAGAGCTGAACTGGGAACAAAACAGGGATGCAGACAAAGTGGAGGCTGTGAAGCCCAAAGGCTGGGGAAGGGCAGCTGGCAGCAGAGAGGGACTGTGGTTCCCATGGACCGGGGCAATACAGCATAGTATCTGCACATCAGAGCAGGGCACCTGCGCCCCCAGAGTGTTTTGGTCCTCCAGCAGAGCAGGGAGGCTCGGTCCCAGCTAGGGGCCTTTCTCTTTGGAGGAATATGAGTGAAACCAATATTTCATAGGGTATAACTCCAAGACGAGAGGTGAGATCCCTGAATTTAATGAATTTGAGACCCAGGGAATGCATAAAAGCAAAAGATTTGCTGTTAAACAGCTTCTTCAAGGATATAATTTTATCTGTTTCCAGGAGAATCAAGTAAAAACAAAGGAGGGATTCCATCCACACAGAAATTTACACTTGTATGGAGACTGGAGAGAATATTCTGCCTGAAATTGTCAGTTGAAAAATCAGTTGAAGGGTATGGAGTGAAAGAGAGTTAGCCATTTAGCTTCTTTTTGCCATAGTGAAATTGTGATATCCTATGGATAATGTCAGCTAGAAACGTAATTATCCGAGTTAAATATCATGTAATGAAAGCTCTTGGTAGGGTAGGTATACTGATGTTGGTATGAACAACTGGCTTCCTTCTCCCTATATGATTTCTTATGTTATCTTCATTATTGCTTGAGTCTTGCAGAGTGTACCCCCACCCATCCCACCCCCACACCTCGCAGCTTCAGGGAGACTTGAATACCTCATCTAGATCTGGAAGTGACTTAATGATAAAAATAAGCTGAATGCCGGTAACCAATCTGCATTGTATTCTGGTTTCCAATGTTTATATTATTAAAAAAACCCACTGAAAATAACACTGATATTTCTGTGCAGCTGGCGATGAAATTCAGCATTGGCTGGGCTTTGCCTGCCTGGGTATTCAGCACCAGGATGCTCTATAGAAACCGTCACTTTTGTGGAACTGCCACAAAGAGAGGGAGACCATGCTAAACTATTTTTCATTCTTAAACCATTCCTGCTAAAATAAGCAACAATCAAATGCTTATAATGATATTGACCTACTTGTGAAGTGCTTTGGGATATGTATTGTTATGCAAATGCTGTGTTGTTATTATTTTATTTAATTTTAATTTTTAATTCTGTCATGTGCAAAACTTTTAAAGCGTCTATCTCCTCAATTTAACATCTCTCCGCTTGCTCTCTGCAGAACAGCACTTGATTTTTGTAAAGGCAGAGCAAAATATTTTCAGTCGCTTCTGAGTCAGAAGATAATAAAACATACTCACAGTAAACCAAAGTCTCTTTTTTTCCTCATTGTTAAAGCTAACTGTGGTCATATGGATTGAAAGGGGACGGAGCAAAAACTTGTGAAAATTGACTTGGGAGTAATTCCCATTATGATGAAACACCTTTGCTTGAGCTTGGTAAGGGGAAAACAAGGTTATAGGTGCTCAATCATGTCAGCTAAAATCCGAGTAGAATCCCTTCAACACACTTGCTGTGCCCTACATAGAATCATAGAATCATTAAGGTTGGAAGAGACCTCTAAGATCATCGAGTCCAACCGTCAACCCAACACCACCATGCCCACTAAACCATGTCC
>NW_008795017.1:6610316-6625813 GCF_000699145.1 Aptenodytes forsteri
GGCAGCTTTCCAGCCCCTCTTCCCCAAGCCTGTAGCGCTGCATGGGGTTGTTGTGGCCGAAGTGCAGGACCCGGCACTTGGCCTTGTTGAACCTCATACAGTTGGCCTCGGTCCATCGATCCAGCCTGTCCAGGTCCCTCTGCAGAGCCTTCCTACCCTCGAGCAGATCAATGCTCCCGCCCAACTTGGTGTCATCTGCAAACTTACTGAGGGTGCACTCGATCCCCTCATCCAGATCATCGATAAAGATATTAAACAAGACCAGCCCCCAGTACTGAGCCCTGGGGAACACCGCTCGTGACCGGCCGCCAACTGGATGTAACTCCATTCACCACAACTCTCTGGGCCCGGCCATCCCGCCAGTTTTTGTCCCAGCGCAGAGTCCACCTGTCTAAGCCGTGAGCAGCCAGCTTCTCTAGGAGAATGCTGTGGGAGACAGTGTCAAAGGCCTTACTAAAGTCCAGGTAGACCACATCCACAGCCTTTCCCTCGTCCACTAGGCGGGTGGATCCATGATAAGCAGGGTTAGCTGGTTTTCATTAATTAGGGGTTTGGGCAAGGACTGGGGTTTGTTCTTGGAATAATTTGAGCAAAAGACCCAGTAAATGACTCATATTCATAATTCTCCAAGGCCTGAAGTCATGTCTAAACATAGAGTTTGTCTTGCTTTAAATATGCAGGTTCATTTAAAGTAGTAAAACTGCAGGTCACATCCCATCTTCCCCTTTTAAAACCCAGCTATAATGATGTAAAGTGATTATATCAGGATAGTTGATTCTGGTGCAGAAAGAGAGATGAACAAGCCATACTGGTATTATCAGACATATAATGGTATGATTCTACCTACACCACAGGTTCAAATGGTCTGTGAATAATGTTTAAAAATAAATCACATTCTTAACTGAAGCAGTTGAACTGATAGGAAAGCAGTTTTGATAGGAAATCTAGTTTAGGCTCAGCTTTCTTTCTCTGAACACCACCATTAACAGCAGCAAAGGACTGTGGAGGGGATCAAATACGGGACTATTGTAATACCATTCGTACTTCTGGTGAATATACCACTGATTTTAAACTTAGGAAACACTTTGAAAAGGTTTAAACAAAACAAAAAGATACTTCTCTCCCTTCCTGACCCTCCAAACTGTAAAGATAGGCTACTAGTGCTGCCTTTAAGAGCTGAAACAATTATTCAGATTTTTTTCAGAGCTTCTGTGGACATAGTATTTAACTTACTGACCCATTTCAGTCACCTCAAGACAAGTTCAATATTATGAGGAGTTGTGATCATTTCTCAGCACACAAGGTACAGCTGTAAATTTTTGGAAATCACATTGCCACTGATCCTTGAAACACCTAAAGAATGTGTATTACATTTACTGATTTAATAGATTATGACCAGCCAACATGACCTTCTGCAGACCACAGGTCAGAGAATTTCATCCTTGTCATGCCTTTTTCTCATTCAGCAGTTTCTTCTTCATTAGAGAGCACTGTGAAACAATGAAATAGTTCCAGAAAAGTGATATACTAACAGGCAAGTCTGAGGCAAGCCAAGAGCAGAAGCATCATCAGATTTAGAGGTCTGTTTTCTTATATTCAGTCCAAGAGGCCATGTAGTTTGTAAAGGTACCACAACATCTTCTTCTTGTTATTTTTGCAAATTCTGACTGCAGATGATTCAATCAAAACCTATTGTCTTCAGGGTTATGATTTTGAATTAAAGAAAATTCTAATGTACTAGTTTGAACATTTTCAGATTTATTTCCCTAGTATTTTACTATATCTTTTGTTTTGGCCTCTGAAATGTGGTGAAAGACTAACTTGTGTGTGTGTTTATTATCAGAAATTGGCACTGGAAAAAAGAACTGATCAAATTTTAATGGAAAAATTGTAATTTGTCTTGATTTTTTAAACACTTTTTTTCACAAGTGCTGCTTTTCTGAAGATGATTCTGTTCCTGTTTTTCTATGGAGATATGTTATTAATATTTTTTATGTCTAAAGAAATCAAGTTAACATAGCTGATAGAACCAGACAGACAACTTCTGATCTTTTCTGTAATGACTCTATAGACTCTAATGAAATTTCCTTGGATTTGTACTATGAGAACTGGGAGCAGCCTGTTTCCTGGTTCTTGCTGCTCAAGTGTGTGCCCTATCAATATGGGGTGAACAAAGCTTTAACATTTAATCAACTATTAGACTTGGTGTTTTGGTCATGTCGTCCCGTCCCGTCCCCCCCCCCTTTTTTCTGTTTAATTTGCTTTTGTTTTCTTTATACTGTTCATCTCATTTAATGACTGATCTTTTCTTCAAAGCTTCTTCCCCAGCTGCTATGAAATAAATGCATGAAGGTATTGTAGCTGAACACTTTCCTCTTTTTCAAACCTGAAGAAATAGATTAATGGGGTGAAAACCTCTGATTGAAAAATTGCTCTAGCCTTGCTTTTCCTAAACAGATTCACTCATCTGCATCTGCTAATAATAGTCCTGGTTTTCCCATCATGCCTTCTTACTATTCCCACCTCTTCTTATCTTGTATACATGTAGACTTTTCATGCTGAGAGATGGGACTGAATGAGCATTGACATCAGTCTGTGCAAAATAATTTTTTCATAAAACCCCCCAGATTTCATACAGAACTACTTGAGGAGGAGGGAGAAGGACAAATCTAAGTCTTGGATTATACTCCTTAAACACAGGGACATTTCTTATTGTCTATAATAGTCTTATTAAAAGCCTCGAGTTACCCATGTAACTGAGATTATATGATCAGGCCCTGCATAAGTTAAAAAATCAGGGTACATGGTATTTTATAATTTCAAATATACCACTGTGTACTTGCAAAATATACATTTTACAAATACCAAGCCCAACAGATAAAATGTACAAGATAGCTATTCAAATAACAGCTTTTCTACTGTTTGACCTAAAAAAAAGTCGCAGTAAAAGACATCTACAAAACATAAAATTTCACTTTATATTTTTAATGTATCCTGCTGGCTGCATGTTGCACATCCTGCGATAGCACTTGCGTTTAAATCAACACAATGAAATGTGACGTGTCAGATCAATGAAATGAACAGCACTTCTCCATGTGTAAATTGAAAAGGCATGCAGAAAGTTTATGCAGAAAGAATTGACAAAACAGATAAATTATACTATTTGGGCTTCCTTTTTCTGTCACTGATAACAAAAGAGTTGGATGGGGCATCAAACAGCAATATGTCTTTTTATTTCTTGATCATTTTTATGTCTTGCAATAACCATTACCAGGAAAAAAGAATAGAAAAGATAAACAATTTCTTAGTACAGTAAAGGATTTTGTCTTTCTTTTTTCTATTATTTTTTTTTTTTCATAGCCATTTCGCATGTTATCCTTGTTTGCTGTATCATGGTTTTATTCTCTGGCTAAATAACATGGGAGAATATATTCCACACATAAACACTGGCTCTGTTTTCATCTGTGAAAATGAAATGGTAATTCCATTTAATCTATTAACCACTTTTGTTTGCAAGTATAAGATATATATTGCATACTTTCTTGCCTTAAAATGACTTCACACTCTGTTACCTTCCGTTTTCCGTTTTCAGAAATGGAAGTGCTATCATTATTCTTACTCTCTGCTTACACAGGATTCCCCAAAATATCACCAGTGACATCACACTTTCAAAGAAAAGATAATGATTTAATAGCCATTTTTAGCTGGATATTGTTGTTATTTTGAAATCTGATATTAAATGTACTTCTTCCTTGAACACTAAAAGAACATCAAGTAAATTAGTCAAAGCATAGGAGCACACTGCTGCTTAAGGCCTTGAAAGCTATTCTATACATTCTGCATACTTGAGAAGCAACAAGTAATTAAATGGTTCATTTCTTTAAACTAAGCTAGTCTTTTAAAAAAATAAATCACAAAACCACAGCCCACTCTCTCGCAGTAGAGTCTTTTATGCCTGTGCACAAATACAGAACTAAACATTTTTAAAAATACTTCTTCCTGGAGAAGGCACATTGGGATTTAATATTTGCCCCCAACAATGGGTTCACTTGGCTAAGCACCACTGAGCATCAATGTATAAATCGTGCTCTCTCATTCAGAGCCACTGCATTTCCACAATATAAGTGCATGAGACCACATGCTGGTATTCTCCACAAAAGTCACTTGTTATTTAAATCAGAACTACAAACCTGCTACCTCACCTCCCCCCCTCCAGCCCCTAGAGGGGCATATTCTCATTAACATTCTTAATGTTAATTGGAATTACATGTGCACGTCAAGAGGAGAATACACCTCCAGATGCGATATTTGCAAGCTTCATATTAAGCCAGGCTGTGTTGAAATAAAACACATCATTGAACATACAGTCCTGTCTTGATATTGAACAGTAATATATGTTTTTATGTACAAAAGCAGGTCTTACACACAGACAAAAATGAATTCAGTATGATACAACCATAGCCTCCATTACTGTAGGATCTGATTTTGCTGTTTCTCACTCATGTGAAAAATCTTACTGCCTACGAGGGACATACAGGCTTATGATCCAGCACATTTTTTCTGTAATGGAAATTAGTTGCAGATCTGAACAATTTTAAAATGGTGACAAGACAGCATGACTTAGACTCACTTGTTCAGAAAAGAAGCTGTACAGTTCAGCGCAAAAATTAATTTTTAAAAATTACAGGTTAGTGTCCATATTTCCTAACCTCACAAAAATAATGCAATTTTGTTAATAAAAATTGTAAGTTTTTAAAATATAATCCTCTCAGAAATAAACCTGCAAAAGTATAAAAAACAGCCAACACTAAACGTACTTTTAAATTCACTATAATTTTACAGTTTTAATTATGTTTACACTAAGTTCTCTACAATTTCTCTTTGCCAAATGTAAATGCAGAGTAGATTAGAAGACAGTGCAGTCTGAAATCTGGAAAGCCCAAACAGATTAGTTTAATCTTTGCAAAAAATTCGTGCTGGAATAATGTTTTCTTTACTGAGCCTTTCCACTTCCTTGTAATGGGAATTTTCTATTGGTTTTTTTTTAAGCAATTCACCCAACAAATCATGAGCATCTCCAACAGAATTGGATAAAAGCTCAGTCCCAGAAGCAAGGGGCAGATTTGACTCGAAAGGCATAAATTGAGGTTTCATTCCTTTGAAGAAACTGTCCCAATATTGTTACAGAAACATACATTGAAATAATGTCAAATTCTACTAGAAATCATAATAAATAAAACCATATGCTGAAGCATCTCAGCCAGAATTCACCAAGGCTATAAAACAGATGCATACAAGTCAGAAAATATCAAGGAAAATGGGGTTGGAGCTGAGGAAAGTATTCGTTTAGTAATGATCTTTCTTCATGTAATGACATGCTAAGTTTAAGCCCCTGACATCTTGGAAATGCTCATGTAAAATCTCATTTGCCTATTCTTCCTTGTTAGCAAAGATGGTCATCAAAACAAGACTTGTTTGGGAATAAGTAATGCAAACGTCACATCTATCTTGCTAGTCTTAGAGGAATACAGAAGAAATGTATATCAGAATATTTTTGAAAAAGGAAAATGCAATCCCCTCCCCACACTAAAATAATATACTGAATGCCAGGTTTCAGGTATGTTGCAGTCACAAATGCATAGAAATGAGAGAGAAAAAAAAAAGCTAAGCCTTTCTAGGTCATCTATTCCATCCATCTGCTGGAGTAAGATCACTCCCTACTATATACATGCTAGAGCTTTTCTCAGTCTGATTTTACATGTCTTGTTTCCATCTGTTCAATTTGACCTTACCTATTTCATCTTGGGTAGTTAAAATGGCTGCTGTACAGTGCAGTAATTCAGGGCAACATCTAAAAAATTAAAAAATCAGCATGCAAAATTCCTCTTATCCTTAGTGCAGCTAATTTTGAAGATAATGTTTACCCACAAAGGATCAAACTGGACAAATGATGCCTATAAGAGTGAGCCGTCTGCATGCGAAGCGTCATCTTTTACTGTATCATATGGATTAGATCCTGAGCTAATCAGTCAGATTCAGAGCTGAACTGCCTTGGGTCCATCTTACAATGCAAATATTGGGGGGGTGGGGAACGTTCAACTAAAGTCTTCAGTGTTTAATGAGTTGCCTTTTCCGTTCTTGTTAACTGAAATACTTTAACCACTTTGTTTTTTTAAACTTAAACAATTATATTAGATATAATCGTTATTTTATTAACATTTTTCTCCAAGGATTTTTCTTTCTGATTATGAGTACTTTGCAATTTCAGACAGTATGATGGATGCTACTCTTCTATGACAAGAATTTTAACAGCCCTTCTTCAGCACTCAATGCACACCCAATTATGCGTCTGAGCTAGTAACCTTGAATTTATGTTGCCATGGCGACAAACTGGTCATGCATTATGGATTATCATTGAAATTCTACACCCCTACCTAGCATAATGAGAGTTGGGGACTTAATCAAATCAGCCATTCTGTGTGACACAAAGTGAAGAACTAGCTCTTATTGTTCAGCCTGGAGAAAGGAAGCAGGCCTGATGGAGTGGCAGCTGCAGTGCCGCAGCCTGATAGATTGCCCTTATATACATTTGTGAATGTATAGACAGATGGTTTTCAATGCCTGGAATTTCTGGCTTAGGAAGCAGCTGTTCGGGTAACCTCTGCCGTCTCACCTTGTTGTCATGGAGCATTGCACCGAGACTGAGAATGCGGACGGGTACATTGGCAATCTGACTGAATTTACGTGGCGTGGCACCCCTCTTTCATCCTGGGGCGGCAGGGCTGGGAGGGAGGCAGGGCTGAGGGGGGGAGTGCTCCCGTGGGCTGAAGCAGGGCGCTTGGGCATCCTCCAGCCCCTCTCCCGCTCTGCCTGCACAGAAAGGGACAGTCAAAATTGTTGTGGTAAATTGTTCCTGGGGATTTAATCTAGTTTGCGTCTCCTCCACTGTCTTGAAATCATGGCGCGATGTGTTATTTGTACGCAGTTCAGGCATCAGTAAAGGCACCCAGGCTTCAGGCTGCCATACCGTATTTTGTCTGTGTCTGAGAGAAAATACCAGCTTCGCTAAGGTCAGAGCTGAAGAAGGTTCAGTGCCAGAACAAAAATCAAACCAAATGGATATGAAAAATCAACAACCATTATATACTTCTTACCTGCCAGACTCCTTTTCTGCTTTATCGCTGAAATTTCTCTCTAGTCTGAGATATTGTAGGAAGCTACAGGAACTCCTGGGAACTCATTAAGTTCTTTTTTTAATAAAATAATAGTAAAACTGTAGCAATTTCTAGAAGAATTGGGCCATAATAAACATTTATAAAGCTTAAATCTGTTTAGTGCAAGTACCTGAATATTTTGCTCTACAACAAAAGGAACCTATCTACGTAGTATTACTCATTTGTTCATATGGCTATTTTTAATTTTTGTAGTTGTAACAGCATTGTTTTTCTCCACTTAGTTCTCCATCTAACAGCATTTTTTCTCCACTTAGTTCTCCATCCCTGAAAGCTTTAAAAGCTTTAAAGTTTCAAAGCTTCTGATTCCTCATAAACACACATCTATTAAAAAATCGTTACTTTTCCAAAATCTTGATTAGCCAATTATTCTGTGTCACCCTTATATTTTGGAAGTCTAGCTGTTGTTACTGTAATATAGTTTATTTACTTATTCATATGTATAAAGTGACCATCACCATGGTTTCTGCATAGGGAGTGCTGTGTGTTTGTCAGCCTTGCCAGTACAGATTCACTAGACCTGTGATTTCAAAGCGTGCAATGTTCTCCCAGAATAAAACATGATATGACAATAACATTTCAAAGAAATACTTTATTTTAGATATAACTGCTTCATTAACACCACTTTTATTTTCGCTAAGCTGTCTCTGTTTGTGTTTTGATATATAAAGTGTATAGCATGCATATGCTATAATGAGATTTAATTTTCAATGCATGTGCAGGAAGTGAATATTTCAGCAGGCTTTTAAAACAAATCAATATACAGGTTATCCAGGAGCCTTGAGTAATCACCCTGTATCTATCTATCTATCTATCTATCTACCTATCTATTTGTATAAGTAAAAACAGTCCCTCACCTTCTGTGCAGCTTTTTACTTCAAAAAGAGCCACCACTGTCCTGTATTGACCCATGAGATTGCAGCAGCTCCCTAGAAGGCTTTGCAGTCTATCAACCAAAAAATTTGTGAATTAAAACATCCCAGGAAAAGCTGGGCATGAGAGATTGCACCCACTCGGGGGCCTGATTCTGCAAGCCCTCTTCTGGCTGGAGTCAAGGAAGTTGCTCATGCCCTCCCTTGGGGGTTCATTCCCCCAGGTAAAGATCCTGCCATGTCAATAAATCTGTCTTTTAAGCACACTCCAATCTTGACAGTGTAGCAGATTTCAATTACTGTTTGGTTACCAAAGTACATCAGGGGACTTTCAGAATTTCTTGAATTAAAATACTTTTTTTTTTTTTTTTAAAGAAAGATACTTCCCAGAAATGATTCATTCACACAAAACTGTCTTTGACAACACTGACAGTTTGATTTAGAGTAAGGAAGAAAATTCAGAGCTAGGGATTGATGGGCTAAATAAATAGACTAATATAATTGTAATCTTTCTCAATGAAAGAATGAATGAACCTTTTTCAACTTTAATTTACAATGCCTGGAATTTCCTTGTGTTTATAAGTTTAAGCCAAACCCTTAAATCTGATGTTAATGTCAACTTTACATTACTTAAATTAAATTTTTTATGGTTGAGTTTCTTTTATTGTGTGGGCATTTTGGAAAAGGATGTTACAGTTGTGTCTAGCAGAGTGAGCCAACAAAAATAATAGTGCATGCTTTAAATTAAAAGCTATGGAAAAAAAAAAGAAATAAAAGAGTACTAACATGGGCACAGGGAACTAAGTGTCATCTTCTCTTTAAAAATGTTCCACAAGAAAGAAGGGAAGATTTTCAGAACTTTTTTTCATTAAGTGTTTTAAAGAAACAATTTTTAATGGGGTAAGTTATCTTCAAAACCAGTGTAACAGAATGGTAAGGAAAATGGCATTAAGCTAAGAATAAATACTTGGGCCCAGTACTTGATTTATGATCAAATTGCATACCTCAAGGAATAAAGAAGTGTGTGAAATACTGTTCCTAATATTAACAGCAAGGAAAGAACTACATTTAGAGCATATTTTTGCAACATTTATTTAGGCTAAGTAGAAGTTCTTCAAGGAAATACTTCAGTTGATCTCACTAAAATTATTATCAGGAGTAAATTTTTCCTTAGCATAACTTATGCTCCCAGAGAAGAATCTGAATATCAAAAAGTATTTAAAGTTTCTGAAACATAACGTTGTCATTAGCAGGAAAAGCTGAAGAAGACACTTCTGAGTTATTGTCACTTTATTTTTATGCTAACTTAGCATAATGCAGGCATTATTGACAAACTCTGTAGCTGGAAATAAGCTATAAGCATTTCCTTGGAAACTTTAACTCTGTCAGATTTAAAAGACTGTCTCTTGACCTTTTTAATCAAAGAATCATACATACTCCCCCCCCCCCCCCCATCAAGGATTAACAATTTTCTTGATAAAACAATTTTAAAAAGACTGATTGCAGACTGGGTAATTTTTCTTTTGCAATTTACAAAAAGGAGACAGAACTGTAAATTTTAGTTTACTACTTTTATTTTTTTCCACGTTATTCATGCACTTTCTTGCAGGTGCAGGTGCAAGAAAGTCCATATAATTGTATATTGGGGAGGATTTTGCAATAATTTTACTGTCTTCTTCCTGCTGTTGTACGGACTACCAGCAGTTGCACGGCTGCAAGCTGGGAAATCTCACTGGTGTGGTGGTGTGGTGGTTGCAGTTCACCTCTGCATTGTCTGATCTTCTGTGGGTCATCACTCAGTATAAGGAGGAAGAAGAAAGGATGCGCTTCTCATCTAGCTCTTGTTCATTTTAATGTGGTGACAGCCAAATTATTAGCATTTCAGGGACTCAAAATCTAACTTATTAAATTCTTAAAAACTTACAGGCTTTTTGAAGAAATACAGGGGAAAAGCTGTATTTTAGCCACCTTGGAACAAGGAGATCAGAGCTGCAGAGCTGTGTAGGGTAATACAGGATACAGGTAGTCTCAGAATTTCAGGGTTTGAGCAAAATACCATTTCCATTTCTGAGAGGCCATGACAGTTAGTGCACTAGTAATTGCAGGTTTGCTTAAAGACACTGCCTCAGTCTTTGTATGTAAGCCCTTTCGTTTTGCTTAAATTCATCCATTTTGTCACAACCAGTGGGGCCAGATGATATGTTTCCCTTCACTGTGAAATGCATTTAATCACAAGAATTGAATGCCTGTGTAGTGAGAACATTTTTATAATCCACTGTACCAGCTTGCTCACTTCCAGGATCTGACTGGTGTGCTCATGAAATCTTTCTGCTGTCACACTGAGATGTTTCATTTCTAACTGGAGCTCAGCTGATGAGAAACACCAAAGTTTATGATTACCCTGACAGCAGAACTCCCACAAAAATATAATTAAAATCATCTTCCTTTGTGCATGCATGTGTGCAAGACATTTAGGATGGTCACCTGAAAAACTCACTCTCTCCATGCCTTTTGAAGGGTAATTTAAAAACTAAATATTTACTGGTATCATTCAAACTGCTGCTAAGAGCATCTCCTATTGCATCTTGCTTAGATATTTGCTCAAAGCCGTGTACGCTCAGGGTCCTGAAGTCACCAAGAAGCCTGACTGTTCCTGCCCGGCCTCTCCCCACCCTGCCCATCACCCCAGGACCCCATTTCAGCTAACCTTTGGGCTGTCAGTCCCAGCCCCAGCAGCATTTCGTCCCTGGCACTGCTGCTCCCCGAAAGCCCACGATCTCACTCTCTCACAGCTCATCATTCACAGCAAGACAGAAAAGTAAAACATTTTTTTTTAGCTTAACAGAGTCCTTTAATATCTATATGAAGTTCTGCGCCACATATTTACTCACTTTTAGTTTATATGGAGGTATGGCAAATTGAGACACATGAAATTGTGCATAAACGTAATTACGGATTTGGGCATCCTATGCGTGAATGTGTGTGTAGGCTCATCTCACCAATACACATGAATGCTCTTTTGGACACTTTTCTTCCTCTGTGAATACTCAAACTTGTGTTTTATATAAATATTTGGGAGTTTTGTTCTTCTTTTAAGGCAGTCATGTGCTTAAGGTACAAATATATCTATGTAATGACATACACAATAAGATGCTCCAATAAAAGCAAGTGGACAGGGAAAAAACATAAAGAAGGAGATGCCGTTCCGTGGTGTACCCCTGTCTGAGCGCTGGGCTTGTGTCGTGGGTGAATGCCTCTGCCTCCATGAGAGGGGCCTGGCTAATGCCGCTGGCTCAGCTCCAGCCACCTCCACCGATTTACACCTGCTCAGCTTTTGATCTAGAAGGCCTAAAGCTGATTTTCAGAGAAAAGGTATCAGATAGGAGCTAAAATGTTTGCAGCTTGACAGGTAACCTCCAGAGGCAAGAGGCTGCTCTTTGTAAAAAGCAAAAAGAAAAAAAGTAATTCTTCGGGAGTAAATTTGTAGCACACGAGTTTTCTGATACTGGAATACATGTGACAATGTAGATATCAGGATGTGCACTGAACAGACGGTATCCAGACAGGCTCTGCACATTTAATGACGCTAATTGGTGTAGTGGAAAGTCTGCAATGATGCTGCAGAAAAGGGGCAGCTTTGGATGGTCATTTAATCTGGAAATAGCTTTAAAAACTGGAAGATGTGTCCCTGAAGACAGCCTCTGCCAGATTAACCGCCTGGGCTCTGCAGCCCTCTCGAGGCAGTGTTACTCTTTTACTTTAAAACTTGTAAGAGGAAAGCAGGCAGGACAAGCCTGGGGACAGTTTCAGGCAAATGCTTTACAATGAAAGATACAGTGAAGGCAGGAGAACAGTGTAAGCAACTCTACCTTTTACTTTAAGTTCCTCATTTTACATTAGGAAAATTAGACACACAATTATTTGACTGTGGTTCTTTATTTAGCAACTCTCCTTATGTTACAGAGTAATTTGATAGGAAACACCTATTTCAATTATCATCAAAACTTTTATTCTTAGGTAAACTTTCTTCCAATGAAAAAAGGAGAAACTTTAAAAATCGTTTCTAACTAGGCACAGATATAAAGTCTAGCCAGTTTTAGCACAGTACCTACCACTGTGTAATTCACTGGCATACAGGTGCCCTTAGATAAATACATTGACATTGCTAAGATTTAGTGTGCACAAAAGAGACCCCTTGGCACACTAATAACAAATAAAGCTGAGTGGCATTAAACGTGTCACTTCTACCAGAGCTCAGCATGTGACTCCCGTACACATTTCTTTTCACACCACATTATTATCCCTTCTTCCCTGGCAAAGCCTCTCCCAAACAGATGTTAAGTCAAATGGTAAGATACTTTCATATCTCTGCAAAGTGCAAAGCAAGCATTAAGAAAATGAAAATAACGTAGACTGTAGAATAAGAATTACATGGTAGACTAGATTTTAAACATCAGATTTATACAAAAGCATTATTGTTTCATGTGAATAGGCAACTAAATACGGTGATGCAATGAATGAACAAATGTAGATACTGGACTGCTTTTATACACTCTCACTCCTACCTCACCATATATGTAATGTGATACAATAAAAGCTTTCATTTTGTATACAATGACAGAGCTTAAATAAGCAGGGCAGTTTTTTCTTATAGACAGCTATCACCAAGATAAAGTTTGGAAACAGATACACAGAGCTTTTCTTGAGGAAATAAAACAAGGAAGGTTTTTGGGAAGAATTGTGAGAGACGATTTTTCACTTTCTGAGTAAAATAAAAGAAAATTTCTCTCAGATATAAACATATTAAGTGTTTCTTCTTTCCATAGATATGGATTTCCTCTAGGAACAGGCAAAAATAAATAACCCAAGCATTGGCTTATTTACAGAATTCAGTGTTTCAGAAAATTAGTGGAGATGAACCCATTAACTGTTCTGAGCAAGAAGGAGGCATTCCTGGTGTTGCAGTGCTCAGAAACTGCTGAGCTCTTTACCGAGGTAGGAGTCACCATGAAGAGCTGGACAATGGGCAATCCTCTACCTGCAGACAATGGGAGAATAAGAGAATAAAGAGTCAATCATTCTCGTATTCCAGCTGTTTACACTACAAAACACAGCTCTAGGTAATCTGGAAAATGGGTCCTTAGTGTTAAAAGAGGGTGTAGCCAAAAACTCTTACCCAGTACGCTGGGCAGCACTATGAAGTATGTGGAACGCTTAGTGAAGAGGAGACACAAGATCCAACCACTCACAAAACATAAGAGAGAAAGGAGACCCCAGACTTCACCCCCGATGTACAAGCTGGTGCAAGGGCTGGCCCAGCAAAATGATGGTGTTGCATATATAGGAATCATGGCAGTGAACCAGCAAGTTAAAAATTTGGATTCAGATTTTACTCTCCTTTATACAAATAATGCGCAGAAAGTCTGTCCAGAGCAGCCCCATGTTAGAAATATTTGAACTAGTTGGAATCTACATCAATGTCCTGCTTAAACCCTTTAGGTACAATGTTTTTGAAGGCATGGTAATCCATAGGAATATATAGTCCCCTCAACAGGACTATGAAATACAACTTGGCATCATATAAACCTACCGAGCAAGCCCAACACTGCTGAAAATGCCTCAGATTTACTGCAGGACCACCGTGCATGAGTACCATGAACATGTGGGCTACCAGATGCAAAGTGGGTGGTAAAGACCATGTGCACGGCCATCACATTGAAAATCCACAGAAATTTTAAGACTTTTCAACAAGAATAAGACTAGTACATGAGAGGAAATCCTGGCTGTAGTTCCTCAAGATTTACCCAGTGTACATCTCTGGGGGGGGGGAAACAGGCATTTGCCCAGAAAAAAAAAAACCAAACAGTCAAGAAGTAATCTTACTTCTCTAGCCACTAAGTCAGACGGGTTTTATGGGGTTTTCCTTAAGTGGAAAAGTATCAAGTGTTTGAACATTTTATGTTTTTATATAATAAATGTAATAAAATAAAGAACCCATAAAAGGAAAGAGTGAAGTCTGAGAGATGTCATGCTAACCTTTCCTGCAAACAAGTTGCCTGCGACTTGGCCAAGCAGTGGTGCCTGTGCCTGGGTGGTGGGTTCGGGTCTCCTTCATCAACAGCAGCTCAAGTGCAGGGATGCTGGAGCACAGCGTGTGTAAGCCTGGCCTAGAGGGATGACCACAGGGAGGAAAGGCTGACCCAGACCTCATTATCTTATATTCTCCAGGTAAGAGAGTTAAGTTTTAAGCTCCTTTTCCTAACTTCTAGGTGGAGTAGTGTTTATATTTCACAACAGCTGCATACCCTACATAAATAAAACTCTCCATTTCACACCCAGTTGTCCCCTGGGAGAGGGGAGGAACCACAGGCCTTGGTAGAAGCAGCTCGTGGCAGGTTCAGGTCGGGACTCTATAAAAAAGATAAGCAGACAAAAAAGATAAGCTCCTCCAGGAGCTATCTTTGCTCTCCCAAGGAGAGGCACAAGTTTACATGCCAAATTCTCTTCCTGAGTTCATTTTTTTAAAAATAAGCATCAGAACCATGGCATTTCTTGTTTCCTTCCAAATATGAAATGTAGCACATAAAAAACCACAGGTCTTTAAACAATGCACTTTGTTTGCACACTTCAGTTAATTGCTACTTATCCTGTCCTGTGAGGAAAAATCTCATTTTACAGCCTCTTTCCACAGTGTTTAACTTTGATATAAATATGTGCAGTCTTCATGTTAGGGTTTTTTTCCCTTAACCAGAAACAGTTGGCTGGAGCATAACTTAAACTGATTTTTTTAAAGACATAATATAACATTATGTGCTATTATACAGTAAAAGAATTGGCTTGTGTCTCCTGCCTTATGTTCTTTAGATCAGGACCATCTTACTGCCTCAGTGAGTCTATCTCACTGTGTGACCTGTTTAACTGTAATCATACCTTGGAGTCTTTGATTACAGTAAAAGCTGATGCCATGGTGAAATTCCCTTTAATATTTACATTGTGAGACCTGTTGAAATGATGCAATGTCCTTTTTAGCTGAAGTGCATTACCTCAGTGTGTCTGTGAATCAGCATCATTAGATCTGCATGAGTTCATCTTTAAAAAGGATTAAAAAAGTATTCCCTGTTCTGGGATTGGCGGGAAAAACACCGCTGATGAGAGCAATTCTCATTTTATTCAGGGTTTATGACATTTCTGTCCTTGTTCTCCTTTTCCTTTCACTTAGGGTATTTAACAGTTGAGAGTAAAACTGGTGATGAGGCAATGGATGGACAGAGGCTTTTGGTGTACGCTGCTGTTTTTCTGCAAGAAATTCTTCAAAATTCTCTGTGCAGAGGGAAGTCTGGGGTATACATTTTTTTTTTTTTCCTCTGGTTCTTTCTTTTTAAAATTGCTTAGC